>NC_137027.1:2205149-2250149 GCF_032717465.1 Coenobita brevimanus | reverse complement strand
AGATGGAAGAAGGGAAAGCGGGAGAGAGGCAAAGAGGGAGGGAGCGAAAGAGGGAGCAAGGGAAGTGGGGAAGGAAGGAAGAGGGTAGTGTAAGAATGTAGCGAGGGAAGAGTAAGAAAAAGAGGGAAGAAAAGGAGAGAAGGTAAAGAGAGAAAGAGGGCAGGAGGGTGGAAGAGGGAAGGATGAACTGGAGAAAGAGGAGAGGAATGTAAAGAAAAAAGCAGGGAGAGAGGGTGAAAGAGGGAAGGATGGAGGGAGGGAAAAGAAGAGAGAAGTAGTAAAGGAAGGAGGAAGAGAGGGAGGATGCAGTAAGAGGAAGGAGGGGGGAGCGAAGACAGAAAAATTGGAGTGAAGGAAAAGAGATATATAAAGAAGGGAAAAGGGTTTGTTGAGAGAGAGAGAGAGAGAGAGAGAGAGAGAGTACCGGTGTATGTTAGAGGAAATTTGAGTCGCTTAGTGTCGTCTCTCTCTCTCTCTCTCTCTCTCTCTCTCTTATGGTGTAGTTGGAAGAAGGGAAGCAAGAACAAGATTGAGAGATAAAGTAAGGCAGTATAAAATAAGAGAGGCAGGTGTGTCGTGTGAAGAGGGCTCGTTGCTGAGTAGGGACACAAATGTTTAGAGGTGCTCCAGTCGAAGTCACCTCTGGCAGGATGCAGTGTACAGCGCTGGTATGAGAAAGAGAGACTGATAAACAAATAGTTAAGTAACTTAGATAGATATATTGGTAGATAGAGACTGGTAGACAGATTGATGGATACACAGATAAAAAATTATATATATATATATATATATATATATATATCATCATTCATTCATTGCCAGACACCATGCATCCCAAACGGGGTGGCCAAGGGCTCAGAGTTAATTGTTTTACAGGGAGGGGCACTAATCCTCCGCCAACCCCACACACGTATATATATATATATATATATATATATATATATATATATATATATATATATATAGATAGATAGATAGATAGATAGATAGATAAATAGATAGATAGATAGATATAGATATATGTGTGTGTGTGTGTGTGTGTGTGTGTGTGTGTGTGTGTGTGTTTATTTCTCTAATGCTCAAACTAGATATTTTCCCCTGAAATGGAACCCTTTACCTCTGTTCGGTATTTTCAGGTCCTTATCACACCGCATCTTGGCCTTGGAACTCTGTCATTGTCCGTCTCCTTCCCATATCCCATATTTATCTTCCCTTCGCTTTTTCCCCTTCCTGCCACTCTGTTCTTTTCCCTGTTCTCTCCCTTCTTACCTTTTCAACATCCACCTCTCTTCCTCTCTCTCACCCTTCTCTTCCCCTCTTTCTTTTCTGCCTCCCTCTCCTTTTCTCTTCTTTCTAAGTCTCCATCACTGCTTTATCTTTCCGCTTGTATTTCTCCCTTCCTCCCTTTCTCCTCTCGTCTCGTTTTCTCCTCTCTCTCCCTATGTTTTACCTTTCCTTTCTTTCCCTCCTTCTCTCTTCCTCCCCTCCTCCTCCTTGGTTCTTCTCTTGTATCCTCGCTTCTTTTCTTAATCTCCTCCTTTTCCTTCCTTTCTCTTCTCCTCCCCCCTCCCCCTCCCAACACTCCCTGGCCACTAAAACAAGGTTGTAAAAGAGTGTAATGTGACTCTACCTCTCACTCCTCCCTTCTCTTCCCTCCCGCTCCCTGTTTAACACTACCTTTTCTTCCTTCCTCCCTCCCTCTGTCTCTCATCCCTTATTATTTCTCCTCCTTCCTTCCAGTTTTCTCTCCTTGTTCCTCCCTCCTTGCACCGTTCTCTTCCCTGTTTTCGTTTTTTTTTTTTCCCTTCCCTCCTTCCTGTTTGTTTCTCTCCTGTTCCTCTTTCCTCCTTTTCTCTCTTCTCTCTTCTTCCCTTCCCAGTTTCTCACTTCCCTTTTCTCATCCCTCCATCACTCACCGCCACCCTTATCCCTCCTCGTCACTGAATGAAAGGGAAGAATGGATTTAAAAAAAAATCTTGTCTCATTCCTCTTCCAAATTTCCCCTTGTAGAGTCGAGGATACAGAAAGCCATAAGAAATACGTTTTATTTATTTACAAACATCCATAGAGGTATTTCCGTAAGTTAGGTTATATTACATTTGTTTTCTTGCTTAGTACACTGTTTTTGATTATTTTGCAGATCTAAGTAGTTTGGTGCTGGTTTTATAGTTCTCACTAACACCGATACCCTCCAGTCAGTGTCATATCTGGTGAGAAAAATGCAATACCTTTTCTATTTTCCTTAACATATTGTTCTGAGTAATATATACATTGTGTGCATTTTGTGTTCGTATTTTGTTCTGTTATTAAGTGAACAAAATTACGTTGAACTGTGCTGTAGGAGTGGGTTATTTCGTGAACATTTTGTACATTATTTCACTGCAAACATTCTTGACATAAATGCAAGAATGTGTGTTTGTTCCTAAACACACTTCATAGTTTATAGCATAACTCTAATTACCGTCTTCATTTGATTATCTTGCTGTTTACATTATTGCATTATTATCTGACTTCACAGCAGAACTCAGTATATTCCTCTAGAACTTGAAGTAAGGTCAGACATAATAATGATAATCACTTCAGGCTATATTCAGCAATGTATCTCTTATATTGCTTTTTTGGGTAGTAGTTGTTTCTGCAGGACGTCGCTGAAATATAGGTAAATCTAGGGATTGCATAAATTTGAAAGAATATAGACAGCTGCTTTATAGAAACTGGCATTTTTTTTTTTTTTAACACAAGGAGCTAACTGAACACAAAAGGAAGCTAGAGAATAAGTAAGTTTTAGGCTTCTGTATTCTAAGGAACACAGGTAGCCTGGTTATGGAATTGTAGACAAACCTTTTATAATACATGTAACGAAAAGAGACAAAAATCTAGATATCACTGATGCATAACTTTCAAAGAAAATGGGATGACACTGCACAGAAATGTAGAACAACTATGATTATGCAAGTGGAATCCAGGATGTGTCACTTGATCCACTGTCCAGATAATGCAGTCGTGATAATCAGATGTCTGCATAACCAGGTGCTGATATTGTTGGACTTGGGTTGTACTGTTTAATGCTTAGTGTAGTTAGCATCCCCTGGGCTACTAATAACACACTGGTATTTTTCTCTGGACATGTGGCGTAATGACGATGATGTTGACGGCAAAGACAGGTGAGTGATGCTGTGTGTTTGTATGTGTGTATAAATGTAAGGTATAGGTGTTAGGACAGGTACAAAGGAAGAATATTATTACTTACAAAATGCAGTGCCTGATCATAAAGACTGCCTACATTCAAAGCATTTACAAATTCCATGAAAGGGAACAAAGAATCACCTGAATAAAAGTATACAAAACTGGATTATATTCTGTATCAGTCATTTTCATATCAGACTGGCAGAGAGCATGTATTGTAATAACATCTGATAAAGACAGTACAGGTATGCCAAATTTACAGAATTAAATAATGCAGATATAACTACATATAAAACACCACAAAAACAGAGGCGATTTTCATAGACATATTTGCAGTTAACATACTGTATAAGGTAAGTAATTTTAGTAGAAATGTACATAGTTTTTACAGATGCCTTCCCAGCATCAAAAATAGGTTTATCTCTCAGGTGTCACAGTTTTTAGGCCATTGATGTTTCTTTTATACCGTGTCGTTCCACTTGTTAACACATTCAGAACTCTGTAATTACTAGCTTAAAATAACCCTTGATGGTATGCATGTTTGTATTAAAGTGCTGTTACCAAAGGAAATTAAACACTCGACTGGATGGGCTTTTTCCCCCTTAAGATTGCAATGAATGGCAAAAAATTGGATTTATTAACTTATTTTGCCCTAAAACTGCATCATCTGTTTTTATTCAGCGTGTAATTTATTTCAGTTGCTACATTAAGAAATGACACTGTACACTGACTGTATTATGGCGGAAGTCATGTTCATAAGAGTTTTTTTTTTTTTTTTTTTTTTTTTTAATTGCCTCATCTCTTTCCAGCATTTAGTTGTACATGAATGATTCACCTTAACGCTGAGAATCATTATAGGCTATGTACGGAGTCAGGTGCGTGGGTGTTGTTGTGATATCCTTCGTAGCTGTTTGTGTATATTTACATGCTTATAAATATATTTACAACGATATAAATATATATATCTGTACAGGCTTGATACAACAAGAAGTGTACAAAGGGGGATACACAAGTGATTTGATGTCGACAGAGGTAGTGTTTTGCTCCACAGTGTATACTGCTTGCACTGCTCACTAGCTATTTAGCCTTATTTCATGGCTGGACAAGTGTGTATTTTCTGTACCCCAGATTTCGCTGTAATTACGAATTTACTCCTCATAAGCAAATCTATTTTTTTGTAACCGTTATTAAAGTCGATGAATCCAAGATTATCTTAAATTTCAGTAAATGAAGACTTTTTGATTGACATGAGTGGAGTATGGTATGGCTGCACTTTCAGGTTGGCAACAAACACCATACAGTATATTTGGCACCACAGTTATCTATGTACATTTTGGCACCACTGATAATTGTACACTTGGCACTGTGTCTCTTGATGAACTTAGGTCTTGTACAATTTCACAAATGCATCTTTTCATCGCATATTTTATTGTGCACATACACTTACCTGTGCTTTGTTGGGATGATGTCACTTCAAGAAATAATAGTTACTTGATTGCTGCAGGACATTCACACAGCACAGGCTATTTTGATTATCCTCAAAGGCTTTTGTTTCCTCATTTCAGATTTAAACACCTGAAATTTATTTTGGAGTAAATTATAGTGCTTTGTGCAGTATTCTGAGTCAGTGTTCTCGTATCATAACACACAGATCTCTTTATATTCTGGAGTTAATGAGGCTGCATGAAACTGTATTTTGTATATGTGCAGCAAGTGACTATCACAAATGTTAAAAATAGACTTATGGAATAGACCACAACACTGGAATCACTTTAACTTTCGTTCATTGAGATATGTACACCCTTCCACGTTTGCTGTGCGGTTTGTTCTTAACATCAAGTGCCTGATTAAGTTTTGTACACTTAATGATAAGCTACTGTCATTCATTGTCCTTTCACTGGGTATAATCAAATGTGTAGCCAAGGTTTTTCCTTTGAAGGAACATAAAGATCTCCCAGAATGGTGGACGTTGGCGCTCGTTGAGTCGCCAACAAGCTGCCATCATATCATACATCTCACGTGGACACAAATGAGGGCATGTCAAGGAGATCATACCCTTACCATTACCATGGTAACAATGGGAGGCATTTTCAATCACCCCTTCATTGCTCAGCTCAGCATATGGTTGTGTCCGTCCCATCATCAGCACCTCCCACAGTGTCACACCAAAGCTCCACACATCACTCTTGCTGGTAAATCTTCCTTGCAGAATTGATTCCCAGGCCATCCACCTGATTGGCAGCCGAGTCTGAGTGTCACCAATGTTGTAGTAGTCGTCTGAATATGCTGGTCGACTTGTACCAAAATCACTGACTTTGACGCATAAGTTTTTCCCCACTAAGCAGTTTCTCGTTGCTAAATCACGGTGAACGATGCTTAGGCTTTCCAGATATTTCATTCCTGAGGCCACTTGGGTGACCATATATATCAATGCACCATAACTAATCACTGGCATGTTTGGACTTTCTATTATGTTACCTGAGGACCCACTGGTGGAAGGTAGCCCATCAGTGGTGTGTCTGCGCAAAAACTGGGACAGGTCACCGTATTCTGCATATTCTGTCACCAGGCACAGTGGCTCTGAGTTCTGGATGACCCCAAGCACTTTTGTGATGTTGGGGTTGTCTAGGTGGCTCAGAGATAGAGATATTTGCTTAAATTCTTCCTTCATTTTCTCATCAGCATTTGCTTTCAGTTTCTGCACAACCACCCTCTTACTACCCAAAGGATTCCTGAATTCACAGATGTGAACTGAACCAAACACACCTTCACCAATTGTGTCCACTACCCGCAGATGCGATCTTGTGATTTCTGAAACTGAGTGATCCGAGTTCATTTTCTCAGGTTCTCTGAAAACATACAAAACTGACCCAGTTGGTCCCAGAATATTGGTAGGTTGGCAGAGGAGAGGGGCGGCATAGTACTCTTGGTCTGGTGGTGGCGGCAGGGTGGGGACAGGGGCTGTTGGAGGGGTAGGAGGCAGCAGGGCAGGTTCCCGGAGGTTCCTGCTTGTAGGGAGGCAGGCAGGGGGTTTGGTAAGGGGTACTGGTGGTGGTGGGGGGGTGTACACCTCAGAAAATGGTGGTGGTGGAGTCATATTAAGGTCTGGTATGGCGTAGTCAACGGAATCGTCAGTGTCTGTGGGAAGGCCACATTTCAGAGGCATTTCAGATGAGGAGACTGTGTGATCAAGGGTGTAGTAAGCTGGATTGTGCATTGGGCCCTTAAATGGCTCCTGATACATAGCTGAAGCCTCATCATCCATAGCCACATGTCCATACAGCTTCCCCTTTGCCTTGGCATAACCATTCGATACAGGGGACAAGTTGACATTTATGTGCAAGTCCTTCATTTTCATAGACACTTTTCGAGAATCACACACGGCCGCTTCTGGAGACTGTGGTGATTTTTTCGCACCTTTCTTGGCGAGACGACGATGGTAGTACATGATGCCAAGGGAGAGAGGCAGCACACCTAGGATCAGTGCCAGACAGATCAGACCCACCAGGATGAGGGATGAAGAGGAACCGTCTGCTGGAACCACGGAGGCCGCGTTGTCGTCCGATGTCTGGCTATCTCTTGAACCTACTCCTTCTGCTGGTTCTGCTAGGGCCTCTCCTGCCTCCCCCACCACTCGTCCCTCCTCCTCAGGTCCCTCCTCTAACATAGTGCACTGGCATGGCACTGTTTAGAAAGGAGACAAGGAAAATGGAGTCGCTGTAAGTCATAGGGTTCTCAGTACCATCATCACTCGAACCATGTTTTAGTTATCGATGGGATGGGTAGATGTCAGTGACAGGAATATAGAAAATAAAGCTCGTGAAAGTCACTACATTATCTTAACGTTTCCCCAGTAAATTTGTAAGGGGTAAGTAGGATTCAGGCATCAGGAAAAGACAAACAAAAGTAGGTGGACATCATCTTAACGTTATTCTCTTATATATGTAGCTGATAGTATACAGAAGCTGAATAGAAAAAGAGGAAAATTAACATCAGAGAGATACTTTTTGTAATGAATCGGTCTCTCTCTCTCTCTCTCTCTCTCTCTCTCTCTCTCTCTCTCTCTCTCTCTCTCTCTCTCTCTCTCTCTCTCTCTCTCATTAAACCCGACCCTTTCTCAACTTTTCACAACCAATCCTCTTAAGTCTCCCATCCCCTAAACTCCTTCTCCACTTCTCCAACCTCTCCACTCACCTGAATCGAATGAAACTTCAGAAATCATCATCCATTTCATGCTGAAGTGAAGCCTCAGTTTTACGAAGCGTCCCGGGTAGTGGTGAAGCGGGATTGACACGTTTCGAGCTGTTTCGAAGATTCTGTCGGGCTGAGGAGTGAACTGGAGGGAAGGGAGGACGTCAAAGCGCTTCCCTCCTACACTGAAGAGGACCTGGGCTTGAGAAAATACCTGGAGGAGGAGGAGGAGGTAGAGGAGGAGGAGGAGAGAAAGACGAAGAAGAGGAGGAGGAATAAAGAGGAGATTGAGGAAGAAGGGGGGGGGAGAAAAAAATATGGGATGGTTAGATGCTTAGATAGTTACGGCTGAACACACACACACACACACACACACACACACACACACACACACACACACACACACACACACACACACACACACACACACACACACACACACACACACGGCCTCTTTATCACATCTGTCTTTCTGTCGGTGTGTCTGTTATCTGTCTCTCCACGTATCAGTTATGTTTTTGTCTACATATCCATACATTCTTCTTTACTGGTGTTTTATATTATGCCTGTATAATATCTGTTCTCTCTCTGTCTCTTTGTCTCTCTCTCTTTCTCTCTCTCTCTCTCTCTCTCTCTCTCCCTCTCTCTCACCTGTGTATCCTTGGTGAAGAAGTTGTTAGCGTAGATGTGCACGGCAGAGAAGTTCCTGACGCCGTCGAACTGGAAGGTGAGCTCCACAGGCTGGTGGGGACGGGTTGTGTTCTTCCACCCGATCCACTCGTACCCTGGTGGACGAGAGGGGACGATTGGGACGATACAGTGGGTCGAGTGGGAGATAAACCAGGCCTCTCTCACAGCACCACATCTCCGTAATTTATTCAGAGGACTTTGTTACCTGCTTTTTGCACTATGATTATTTGGATCCATTGCTCTTGATTCACAGTTGTTTATCTGACTTATGCTGAAGGTCTGTCTATCTATTGCCAGACGCCTTAATCCCTTATACGGGGAGGCCACAAACAAATCGCCACCACGTCATACATCTGAAGGTACAGTAATTAATATCTGGTTGTTAGTAGGATACGATTTCAGTTATTTCTCCGGCTCGTGATGGAAAGTTAGTGCCAGAGGCGTTGTTGGGTTCCGAGAAGCTTTTGAGGAAGTTTGGTTCAGTGGAAGGGGCCTTACACAGTTGTGGTCAGGAATATCGCTCATTTTGATCGAAGAATTACGAAACTGTTACACATTCTCTGAAAAGTTTGTTAGGTTTCGAAGATAACACCACTGAGTTTCAAAAGTCATTGTTCACTGTCTTACTATTTATCGTTAAGCAGTGGATCGATTTGAGAGTTCGCATTAGTCCGTCCCCTACCGTACGCTGGTTTCATTCCTGGCAGCTAGTTATGTTTTGTAATATTTCTACGCGTTTATGAGGTGTTGTGGGAAATAAGACACCACCACCACAGTACCTCACAAACATTATCCTCATCAACCACCACAGTCACCCCGACAGCCACCACAATCACCCCAACACCCACCACAATCACCCCAACACTCACCACAATTCACCCCAACAACCACTACAATCACCCCAACACCCACCACAGTCACCCCAACATTCACCACAATTACCGCAACAGCCACCACAATCACTCCAACAACACCAGTGATTCCACGTCTTACCTCGTCCCATGCCCAACGCGTCGACCCGGAAGTTTGTGTGCCCCGTTTCTCCGTCCACCAGTTGCCCCAGCCCCCCTGTCAGCTGTCCCCCCTGTCGCCCCCCGTCGTAGGTGAGGTCGGTAAGGGCACGATCACCCCCTCGCAGGTCACCGTCAGGCATACTGTAGCTTACAAGGCCACCTGTTAGAGAAGAAAAACAGGGAGAAGAAAGGTGTTAAGTAGAATCGAAGTCATCCCTTTCTTTCCATGTCCTTATATTTTTTGCAGTAACACCTTGATATCTTTCTAACCCCTTATATTCTAGCATAAATTAACATGTTCAAACCCGTATTTAAACGGAATCCATATAACTAGTGACTAATTCTCTTTTGACTCTCTTCTAAACTGTCTCTATCACTTCTTATCCCTCTCTAATGCCTTCTACCCCCTTCTAGTCCTTCTAACCTACCTTCTAACTCAGCTTCAACTAACTCACTCTTATCTCTTGCAACTCATCTTTAGCCAATACCAGAGTCCCTCTTAGCCATTATGACCTCATCTGGCCTGCCTGGATCCTCTTCTACTCTCTTTATAACCTTCTAAAACAAACCTTCATATCGATATCCTTACTACTCGATCCTCATACAAACCTTCAGACCAGTTCTAACTTCCTTCAACCCAACTTTGATTCTCCGTTTACCTCTTCTAGCTTCTGTACCTCTAATCCTTTCTAATTGTTTTCCAATCCTTTGAAACCCCTCTGTTTATCGACACCCGTACAGCTCGACCCCCATACAGGCCTAACTACTTCCAGCCCCCATTACCCCACTTCTAACTCCCCTTTAGTTTCTTCTAGCATCTTCTAATCCCTACTAAACTTTTCTGACTCCTCCTAAGCACACTCTAATCCGCCTGTATATCGACATCCGCATAGTTCAATTTCATACATACCTTCTAAACAGTTCAAAGATCCTTTAATCTACCTTTAATTTCCCTTAATCTCCTTCTAGCTGCTTCTGACAACCTCTAACCCTTCCTAACCCCTTCTAATTCTTCTCTGTGCCGCTGCAACCTACCTGTATAGCGACATCCGTACAGCTCGACCCTCATACACACGGTCCTGGGCTGTCGACTGAATGGCAGGAACCTAACGCGGGAGGCCAGGGCGGGTGGACTCAGGTGGCTGCTCTGGGCCAGGTACGTGTTGCTGTTGCCCTCCAGGAGCTGCGGGAGAGGGAGGAAGGAAGTGAGAGAGAGAGAGAGAGAGAGAGAGGGGGGGGGGAGAACACAAATAATTTCTAAACACACACATTACCTACATTACACTTGAACACTCACATTACCCAGCCACCTGTGCTCAGTATCAATCAGCCACCCTTACGTAATGCATTTCTGAACCTGACATCCCCCCGTGTCGTGTCCATAAGTAACCCAATGCTGTAACTCCGGTCGCCACAGCTGTAACTTGTAACCTTCAATGCACTCCACTCCCCACCACCATAGTCACCACAACGACACATTATAACCACTCCGTCAGCTAACACACAATCCTTTCCCTTCCACAGTCTCCCTAGCTGTTTTACGATGTTATCTTCCCCCATTATCCCAACCCCATACCTCCCACAGCCACCCAGTCACTCCAGTAACCACCAGTTCCTCATATGCTGCGGTCAGTACAGTCACTGCACTAACAGGCACAGTCAGCACAGTCATCTTCATCTCTCCTAAACACCAATTTCTTTCGCAGTCATTACAATCAGCACAGTCATGTTCATCTCTCCCAGCCCCCAAAGTTCCTCATATGCCTCAGTCATTACAGTCACCCCAGTAACAACCACAACCAGCACAATCATCTTTGTACCCCGTCACCTACCTCCGTGCCGTGTCCATCCACATAGGTCACCCAGTGCTGCAATCCTGGCCTCCACAGCTGCAACTTGTATGTCTCCGTGTACTCCCTGCCCTGCCCGTTGCCAAACCTGCCCTGCACTTCCACGCGCGTCACTACGTGCATGGCTCCCAGGTTCACTTCAAGGTACTCGGTGCCCTCCTGGTGCACGCGTTCACGGGGACACCACGCACCACCGCCCTTCTCAACGCCGGCTCTGAGTGACGCGTGCATGGGAAAAACAACAACTTTATTTCCATGACACACATCTAAATATGTTCTTGCAACCTTCAACAAATGTTCCTTAACTTTGTGGACACCTCTCCATTAAGCCCCGACAGTGTGAGATGTCTCCCTGAAGCTATTTAAATCGTCGTATGATACCAGTAATTAAAAAAAAAAGAAATACGTCCGTGGATGGAAATAGTTAATACTATAAGAGGTTACGTGCAGAGAAATAAACCCTCGGAGATGACGCGCACCCCACACACATTCTTGAACAATCCCATCTACATTGATCTTATTCTTTTCATTTTCATGCCAAATCAGTCTCACACCGATAGGTCAGAGCAGGCACTAAAGCTCCTTCATGCAAGACTTTCACAACCGCCTGACTCAAACTTCCCTTTCATATTAAAGCCTTCGAAGCGCCAGCCTCTTTCCTTCCCTGTGCCACTCCACTTTTCACTGTTTTTGCACATTTATCTCTTTTCTATCACTGCACCCAGGTGCTTACGCTCTCTCACCAGTTTCTCTCCCCATTCACCGTAACATCACACTGGGAAGCACCTTCTCTCTCAAAAACCATCACTTTACTTTTATGTACAATTACTTTCAAGGCACGACGCTCATAGACGTCTACAAGACTCTTCACAGTCCACCAAAATCTTGTCTGCTATTTACTAGCAGCACTGCGTCATCTGCATACTTCAGATTTGAGTTACTCCACATTTTATTACCAATGCCATTCCTCTCTCCATGACTCGTGTTTTTACCTCTCTCCTAACAGTATACATATATATATATATATATATATATATATATATATATATATATATATATACACTACCTCCTAGGGACTCCATCAGTGGACGCATATCACATGACTTTCATCCTGCCTGGCACTCTAGGCAATTAGGCTATGTATAAAAAGATCCAAGTCGATTGTTACCAGTAGGAACTTAATGAATATTTTAAAATTAGTAAAAACTAAAAAACAACAACAGCAACAGTGCACACACTCACCTGCCGTAGTGTGCGTTGACACTCTTGTCGAAGTATGAGGAGGCTGAGATGTGGTCGTCCGGAATGGCCCCTGACCGCATACCAAGGGCTCCCTTACACTCGCCTGGGGGACGGTACAAAAGCGTCTCATGTTAATATAAATCATCTGGTGTTGGTCTAATCGTCTGGTACTGGAGAAGAATCGTCTGGTGTTGGAATAATCGTCTAGTACTAATGAAGAATCGTCTGGTGTTAGAGTAAGTCCGTCTAGCGTTAAAGTAAAGCTGTGTATAGTTTTCAGTGGACTGTAAAATCGAGCTGCACTGGGAGAATCAAGTGGCAGGGTTAAATAGTGTGGTGCTAGTCAGGCTTAAATCATCTGAGAGAGAGAGAGAGAGAGAGAGAGAGAGAGAGAGAGAGAGAGAGAGAGAGAGAGAGAGAGAGAGAGAGAGATTTTACTATGTTATTTTCGATCTAACTGACATGAACAGCCATAACCGAAAAGGAAGAGAGAGAGGTTATAGATAAAGGAGTATGCCCCTCCCCTCCCTCTCTCTCTCTCTCTCTCTCACATCTAACTCTACTCCCCCTCTGATTCCTCAGATTACCCCACCACACCTGTCGTCTGTCCGTCTGTCTGTCTCCGCCGATTAAATAACTGTCTGTACGCGTGTCTGTCCAATTTCTGCCTATGTCTTCCTATGATCTGTCTGTTTTTCTATCTAACTCTCTGTGTATGAGTTGAATGTCTTGTCGGTCTGTTAGTTTGTGTATGTATATATGTATGGATGTATGCTAGTAATGTATGTATGTATGTATGTATGTATGACCCGTCTGTCTGTATGTCTGTTCCTTTCTGGTCCATTCCAGTGAGTTATTTCGTCTCCATCCTCCTTCCCTCTCTCCCTCTTCCTTCACCCCTTCCTTCTTTCCCTTCATTCCCTATTCTTCAATCCATCCCTCTCTTTACCTTCCTTCTCTTTCCACTCACTCTCTCTCTCTCTCTCTCTCTCTCCTTCTTTCCTTTGTCTTCATCTTTATCGGTGTGTGGATCATCTCTCTCTCTCTCTCTCTCTCTCTCTCTCTCTCTCTCTCTCTCTCTCTCTCTCTCTCTCTCTCTCCTTCTTTCCTTTGTCTTCATCTTTATCGGTGTGTGGATCATCTCTCTCTCTCTCTCTCTCTCTCTCTCCTTCTTTCCTTTGTCTTCATCTTATCTTTATCGCAGTGTGGATCATCTCTTTATCTTGGCTCTCTCTCTCTCTCTCTCTCTCTCTCTCTCTCTCTCTCATCTCACCTCCCCTCCCCTCCCCCTCATTTCTCTGTCTCTCATCCATTCCTTTCCTTCCTCCATTCCCCACTTTCTTTCCTGCCTCTCTCCCTCCCTCCCTATACCTCCTCCTTCGTTTACCTCTTTCCCATCTTCCTTCTTCTCTTTCTCCTTCCTTCCTATCTTCTTCCCTCCTTCCTGTTTTTCCCTCCCTCCTTTCTTCTTCCTTCTCATCCTCACTCTCTCCAAAATCTTCCTGTCTTTCTCCCTCCTTCCCTCTCATTTTTACTCCTTCCTTCCTCCTTCTCATCTTCCTTCTTAACCCTCTCTCCCTCCTCCCTACCCCCTCCATGCTCAACCGGAGGAGCGTGGAGCATGTGGGATATTTTTATTGAACCACTGTAGACCAGGGTGTGTGTGTGTGTGTGTGTGTGTGTGTGTGTGTGTGTGTGTGTGTGTGTGAGAGAGAGAGAGAGAGAGAGAGAATATTTTAAATGTGGAAATGTATAGAAATTTGCATGTGTGTCAGAGTGAGAGAGAATGTGCGAATGTGCCTGAATGGGGAAGTATGTGAATGTTTGTGTTCAGATTTAACTAATTATTGTAAGAATGGTCGGAGAGAGAGAGAGAGAGAGAGAGAGAGAGAGAGAGAGAGAGAGAGAGAGAGAGAGAGAGAGAGAGAATCATGTGAGTAAAGAGACTATGAACCGGAAAAAGTGTGTGTGTGTGTGTGTGTGTGTGTGTGTGTGTGTGTGTGTGTGTGTGTGTGTGTGTGTGTGTGTGTGCTTCAGTGACTGTGTATGTGTAAGTCTGTGTGTGACTGAATGAGACAGCGTGTGAGGGGGGGAGTTGATTCTTATGTACGTTTAGGTGTTGGCAAGCGTGCATGTGCGTTTATGAGTACTGTACGCGCCTGTGTCAGTGTGTGTGTACCAGTATGCAACTGTGATGTGTGCACGTATGTGTGTATATAATTTTGGTATGTACACTTCCTTGTGCGGATGTAGATGACGTGTGCGTATTTTATTTGTGTATAAAAATGTTGCATGTATGTATGTATGGCGATGTAGATTTGTGTACATGAAGTTCTGATGTATGCATATATGAATGCATGTATGTATAAATGTATACATGTATGTATGTATGAATATGTATTTGTGTATGTATGCATGTATGTATGTGCAGACGTGTGTATAGCCATATAGACGCGCTTGTATATCCCGGTGTATGCTGAATGTGTGAGCGTGTATGTACGTAGATACAATATGTGTCTGTGTAGTCCATGTGTATATATGCAGACTCGTGTGCGTTTGTGTAGTGTATGTGTGTATGTAGCCCAGTCAGTTATGTTTGTATTTTACTTTATATTATGATTATCTCCACATGGTTATATTTATTTACGGGAAAACCTTGGGTGTAAGCGGGATAGGTGTGTGTGTGTGTGTGTGTGTGTGTGTGTGTGTGTGTGTGTGTGTGTGTGTGTGTGTGTGTGTGTGTGTGTTTATGCGTGTGTGTGCGCGCGCGTTAATGTGAATGTCCCTGTGAATGTTAATGTGAATGTCCATGTGCTGTGCGAGCGTTTATGTATGTTTCTGTATATAGTGGGTGTATGCATAATAAATATAAAGATGTGTGTGTGTGTGTGTGTGTGTGTGTGTGTGTGTGTGTGTGTGTGTGTGTGTGTGGCATTGTTTACGCGGGGTGTCGTCAGCCGTAAATGAACGAGTGTAAACACGAAGTAAACATTCCGCAGACACACGCGTGGTCAGGGGTGAGAGAGAGAGAGAGAGAGAGAGAGAGTGTTTGTGTACCCTATGTCTGGGTGTGTAATTTTATCTACACCAGTTGTAAGCTCGTCATAATGGATCCCTCCTTGGCTGAAGAGAATGATCCGTGTTTACCCAGAATAGAGGAAGAAAAAGACATCCCAGTACAAGAGGGTTTAGGAAAACACTATACTCCTCTTACTTTAACCTGGCCCAGATTTTCGTCCTTTTGCGGCCTATTTCACGTAGCTCAGTGGCAGAAAAAGATAATGCTACGGCTCAACATCCCTCTCATAGCACTACTTGGTGACTTAACATTATTCTCTAGTGCTAATTCCAGGAGATGGTAAGATGGCAGTTTTACACCTAATTAAAATGAATAGTCTATTTAACAAGAGTACAATATAAAGAGAGTTGAGCCAAGTACAATACCATAAAGTACTGGTACAAAAAATATTCGTAATCTTACCTGTATGGAGGGAGGCCGCGGGAGGTGTCAGGAGGAGGAGGAGGGGAGAGAAGAGGAACAGAGGTAGAGGTAGAGGTGCCATGGTTCACCTCCTCTCAGGCCTCCTCTTACATCAAGCTGGACAGTTCCGATCCTGTTGCTTGTCTTGAACTTCCGCCACAAGAGTTTCTCACTTTCTTTAATCTTCCATGTTTTGTCTCTCACTTTTTTATCATCAAGTTTACTGGTCTTTGATATGAAGGTTTATTTGTTGCTTTCTCAGACTGTCATGTTTTGTTTATCATTTTCTATATATACTTTAGGAATTATTAAGCTTTCTCAGTTTCTTTAATGGTTAGGATTTATACAGCTTCAATTTTCAAGCCCTTTATATTTCAACGATATTTATTATTTATTGTTTTATAATCTTATGTTCAATATTAGCAGTTTCTTTGCTTCAGTTCCAGTCTCCGTAGATTTTGACAACTTCTTTATTTTTTCGTCAGTTTTGCATCATTAATAGTTCACGCTAATGAGTTTTTCAGTTGCATTTCATTCATTTTTCAGTCGTCCCTCCTCTTAGTGTTTTTGATATTTCTTTTTTTCTTTTTCTTTCTTTCTTTCTTTCTTCTTCTTCTTCCTCTTCTTCTTCTTCTTCTTCTTCAGTCTCTTAGTCCTTTCTTGCCTGGTCCAGCGGCTACTAGGAAAGAGGAGATGGGTATTAGTTGGTTGCTATGGCCAAGATGTGAAAGAGAAGGACGGTAGGAAGGAAGTGAAAACGAAGGAAGGAAGGAAGAAAAGTTGGATGGATGGAGGAACGGAAGGTATGAAGGACAGATAAAGGGTTGGAGGACAGAAATGAAAGTGAAGAAAGAAATGGACGAAAAATGAGAAGGAGGGAAAAGAGTAAGGGGGGAGGAAGGAAGAACGGAAAGAAGGAAAGATAGATGGAAGGAAGGAAAGAAGGAAGGAGAGAGGAGAGAGAAGAAAACGTGTTGCTTAGTTAATCTGGTCAAGAGGTAAGGAGGGGAAGGAGGAAAGGACTGAGGGAGGGAGGAAGGGAGGGATGATGAAGGAAGGAAGAAAGGAAAGGAGGAACGATGAAGGTAAGAGGGATGACGAGAGGGAAGGGTGGAAGGAAGGAAGGAAGAAATAAGACAAGTGAAAGGAAAAAGGGAAGGAAGAAAGGAGGACAGGAAGAAAAATGAATATAAAGTGAAGTAATGGAGAATCACGTAAGAGAAATAATGAAGGCAAAGTTGAGGAATGCTGACCAATATATCTCAAACCCTTTACCTTTGCTGTGGGAGGGAGCTGAGAAATTTACATAGGCACATAGCAAGGTGAAAGATTGGACGAGATTATTAAGGAGAGAGAGAGAGAGAGAGAGAGGTAAATAGATAAAGCAGACATCTGTGTAGTCTTAGGTATGATCGCGCTTTAAGAGAGAGAGAGAGAGAGTATTCATACCCTTCACAACCCATCACGCTCACAACACCTGCATCTCTCTCTCTCTCTCTCTCTCTCTCTCTCTCTCTCTCTCTCTCTCTCTCTCTCTCTCTCTCCAGACATGAACATGGAAGGAGAAGTGAGTTATGATGTACACGCACGCACACATACACTACTGTGCACACGGCAGCATCCTCCCACACGCATGCACTTACCCACCCACCTACCTATATATATAGATAGATAGATAGATAGATACCGCATACATACATACAGAAACAGCATACACTACACACATACACAAACACAAATATGTGCACGAAGAATGTACAGGATGCACGAACCTAACTTAGATCTTGCATAATACGACTGAACGCGCGCGCGCGCACACGCACACGCACACACACACACACACACACACACACACACACACACACACACACACACACACACACACACACACACACACGCTGATAACTCCTCTCACATACTGTCAAACACGGACACATTCATTCTCACTCAAGCACATCCACGCCCACATGCACACATAAATAGCCTTAGCGGACACTTGTGCACGGACATACGCAAGGAAGCACACACACACACACACACACACACACACACACACACACACACACACACACACACACACACACACACACACACACCTAAGTAATAACAAAGCAAGACACATGAATTTCTTGAATTCTTTACAGCCCATTACATGAAAAGTTTGGGGGAGTCAGCGAGTGTGGGTGGAAGGAAAAGAGGCAGTGAAAGTTAAAGAAGGAGAGAAGGAAGCAAGCAAGCAAGCAAGAAAGAAAGCAAGCAGGGAAGCAAGCAAGCACTGAAGGAAGCAAGGGGGGGAGGGAGGAGGGAAGGAAGGAACTATGAAAGGAAAATAGGAGGAGGAGGAAAGATGATGGGAGAGAAAAGAGGACGAAGGAGAGAAGGAAGGTAAGATGGAAGGAAGGACGAAGGAAAGGAGACAAGAAGGAAGGGTTGGAGGGAAATATCAGAGGGGAGAAACAGACAAAGGAAATGAGGGATGGGTAGGAAGGGGAAAAAAAAAAATGAATGAATGAATGAAACTAAACGAATTAATGAATGAGTTAGTCGAGAAAGGAAGGCAGTCAGGCATGGCAGGACATATAAAAGATGTGAGAGGAGATGAATAAATGTAAACGATGTAACTGATTCAACCCAGCAGTATAAAAGGAACCAAAGAGAGACATACCCCGCGGCTGCCACATGGATTAAGGGCCGAATATTTGACTCTTCCCTGTGACCTTCACCAGTTGCTCTCAAAATCGGATTACATCTTTCCTGACCCTTAACCCTTCCACCAAGTATAGTCCGAATCAGAATAAAAATGCTTCAGTTGACCTTGCCCTATGACCTTGACGTTTGACCTTTCCCTGTGACTATGACCTTCCACTGCTTCTCCTAACAGTGGAATCCTTTTATCATTGCTGTACCTTGAAGCCCTCCACAAAGGTTGTCTTGAATCGGATAAAAAAGTTTCACTTGACTTATTCCTGCGACCTTGGCCTTTGACACTTCATTCTCAAAAAACAAGAAGTCAGTCCCTTCGCTAAGTTTGCTTAAAATGGGATAAAAACTGTTTTAATGATTTTCACACACACACACACACACACACACACACACACACACACACACACACACACACACACACACACACACACACACACACACACACACACACAGAGCAGAACATAACACCCGTTCTCACTTTGCGAGCGCGGGTGTAATTGATCGAGCAGGTAGCATGAATTAATTGGTGATCAAGAGCGAGTCATACAGGGTGAGGACGTGGCCTTCTTTGGTGAGAGAAAATGATAATGGGCTATTAATATTCTACTGTGTGTGTGTGTGTGTGTGTGTGTGTGTGTGTGTGTGTGTGTGTGTGTGTGTGTGTGTGTGTGTGTGTCTGCGATAGTGATATAGAATTTGAAAGCTAATCATGTTCAGTCAAGATTCTAGGTTTGTTTTTGTACGAGATAACCTAGCTGTATTTCTGATTAAAAGATTCTGTGAAAGCTACTTTGAAAGGAATTGTAGTCTTAGTTGAGCTTTAAAAGAGTCTGAGGGCAAGTTCGAGAGGAGCCAGGTCTTATGTGTGGCTTGGAAAATAGTCTCATTGCTAGTTCGGAAGGTAGTCAGGTCTTGTGAGTGGTATGAAAGAGAGTCTCAAGGCTAATGTGAAGGATAGTCAGGTGTTATGTGTGGTCTTAGAGTCTAGTGGTATGTTTGGTCTGGATGGTATTGTGATGGCCGGTCTGAGAAAAGGCGGTACTGCGGTTAACACTGAGGGAGGAATTAAAACAGTCCATCTATTTCCGAGAGAGAGAGAGAGAGAGAGAGAGAGAGAGAGAGAGAGAGTAAAAAGAAGGTGCTCAGGGACTATAAATCTGTCAATGCCTCCCTTCTCTCTCACTTCTTACCTTTTTCTTCTCTCTCTTTCTCTCTCTCTCTCTCTCCCTCTCCCTCTCTCTCTCTCTCTCTCTCTCTCTCTCTCTCTCTAAACATCTGCTAACTTGATCATTCCACACATCCAAAATGCGAAACTGAGCCAAATTGATTAGAAGTGGGAGTGGCATGGGAGGATGGGAGGGAGGAAGGGTGGGAGGATGAGGAGGGAGGGAGAGAGGCGAGAGGGATGCTGGAGAGGGAGGGGGGAGAGGGATGAGGCATTGAAGGAAGGGAAGGTCGGGAGAGGGAAGGAGGTAAGGAAGGGGGAAGAGTGGGGAGGTAGGGTGGAAGGGGGACGAGACTGGGTAAGACACAAGGGAGGGAAGGAGAGGGGAGGGAGGGGGGGTTGAGTAAGGAGAGAGAGAGAGAGAGAGAGAGAGAGAGAGAGAGAGAGAGAGAGAGAGAGAGAGAGAATTTTTTTTTCCCCACTGCATCTGACTCTTGGCACAGGCCTAGGGTAGTAAGCGGGTTTCCAAGGTTCAATTGTCCACCAGCAGAGTTCTTATCCTCAGAAGCCGTCACATATCACCACTCGGGCACTAACACCCACCGTCTGTATTGTGATGCGCTAGGGATATCACACTGAAATCCGGTGTTATGGTATTACCGGGGATATTTTTACGACGTGTCGCTAGGACCATGTGGGAACGCACCGACTGTGGTGATACTGAATTCAGATCCTAAGAATGTTCCACGTGACAGCTGGGATTGAACCTAGAACCACACAGTCCTCAGTCCACCGCTCTCTCCGCTTCACCATGTTAATAATCCCCATTTTTTTTTTTAAGTAATCTTTCTTCACTGGCTTTTGCAAATACTGTGAAAAAAAAGTTTTAAAAAAGGTTTAAAAACTAACCCCGTCAAGCAGAGGACGTGTTTTTTTTTGTACTATTTTGGCATGATTTTTTTTTTTAAACAGCCCTGGAGATTTCTCAAGCTGTATTTGTCAACCACTTCACTACCAGGATGTTCTCCAAATAAAATAGTCAAGTACCAGTAGTATTAAAAACAAATACGTTCTTGGGTGGAAGGGATTGCACATAAGGTGGTTCTGAAACTGGTCATGTGTATGTGAGTCGCTATCATTTGTTCTTTTACACTGCATCGTTACCATGTCGAACCATTGAGAGCTTTGCTAAGTGGATCAGTAGCAATCAGGCAGGTTGGAAGGGTTGTAGTTTCGTTTCATCAGTTCGGGGACCCACACGTATAAAAGGATTAGTGATGGCAAATGTACAGACAGACAAAATTTCGCCTGTGATTCCACTGTGTCTGCTTAACACTTACAGGACATGTCTGTCTCTCCTCCCTGACGTATCATGTCAAAGAGTATCATCTAGGGGCAGGGAAACTCATCAGGCTTCTCTAAGTTTAAGAATATTTGCCAGCAGAAGAAAATCAGAAGGGGAAGTGATATATTATGCGAACTTTTGTCCCCGATCGTACTGTTCATCAAAAGTTCGCTGACACTTCCTTGTCAGCTTTGGTACTTGAAGTTGTTACATGATTTTTTTTAGTAGCTATATGAATTACACAGCAAAAGAGTATGAGAAGGAAGAATACTCTCTGACGTTCGAGGAGGACTGGGAAACATGCAAGACAGGACACAATGCTGGCAAGAAACTGTGGGCGAACTTTTGCTGGTGAGAGTACTTGTGTGGACGTTGTGGTGAGTGGTTGGTCGTTAATAGTGTCGTGTGGGAGGGTGAGCGGGTTGGGTGCAGGTGTGGCTCAGGTCGTTACAGTCGTAGTAAACAATCCTCCCTTTAAATTTAAGCCCTTTGTCCAACTTGTGGGGGAAACAGAGCCACAATAATAATAAACTGGATGTGCACTTCCCTTGATCTGAAAACACATCAAAACCGCATACCCAGCCCTTGAGAAAACTTTACATATACCCGGTACCCTATATAAATTATATCCCTTTTAGTACTGGCAGAAAAATAAGGCTATGATGATAATAAATTAGATGTGTAGTCCCCCTGATCTAAAATAACCTCCAAACTACAAGGCCAACTCTCGTGAAAACAAATTATATTCATGGCAAATAATGTATATCCTCTTAGCTTCCGTGGGGCCTGCTGAGCTAAATATAATCGTCTGGCGGCAGGAAAATAATAAATGAAGTACGTGCTGAAAGTGCCAATGAAAGTGTCGCTAATCCTTTCGCTGCGACTGCCTGCTCACAAGGTTAAATTGATATCTGGCTGTAGCAAGCACGAAATAGATCGTTAAAAGACTTCACAGTGCTGAAAGAGATATTTAGACATTTATCTGCATATCTGCTGTACATACCGGTATTTATATTAAGCAGATAGGTGCATATACAGTATGATTTTTCTACGCATACTTCTGGTGCCGTACTTGTGTTCACATACAGGGTGTCCCAGGACTTGTACTGACTTCAGGAGGAAACGCTTAGGCTCATTTTGAGTACAGAAATGTTGCATCAATGTGGGTTCCATTTTCAGCCGTTATGGAACTACAATTATTGATGACCTTATGTTCGTAAAAGGTCTTCTTCATAGTCTACCCATAAGGTCACCAATAACTGTAGCGCCGTAAAGGCCGAGAGTTGGACCCATGTTGAAATAACATTTTTACTTAAAATAAGACCTATAATCACTCCCTGAGTGAGTATGTTACGTACGACACTGGTACACCATATACTGTGTGTATATATATACATACATATATATATATATATATATATATATATATATATATATATATATATATCATCATCATCATCATCATCATCATCAGCCGTTTGAGTATCCACTGCAGGATCGGCCTATCCTGACCGAAGTGGGGACGATACAGCCAATGTATCTCTACAAAGTGGCTTAGTCTGTCTGGTAGAGATTGTATGTAGGGTGAGAAGTTCTTGTAAGTGTAATTGTAGTGTTGTAGTGGCTTTGGATGTGTGTGTAGTCTGTGAACCAAATGTAATCGGTCCGCGCAAGCCGAATGGATGCAAGCATACTTTATAGTAAGCGACACTGGTTCAACCACAGCACACCTTGTGTCCGCCAATGCAGTACGTGGCCGAGTGAACACTCCCAAAGTTTATTACCCTGGCGGGGCGCGAATCCTGGTTCACCCGTGTACGAAACGCACACTCTACCACAGATATATATATAGCCTATACAGCTTAATGTATATTATGAACAGGGTGGCCCGTAAATAGCACACTAGAGACTCCCGTGGCAGTATCTTATGTGTTGCGGGAACGGCTCAATCGGATAGTGTGGGGGTGATTATGGCAGTAGCAGTAGAAAGTGACTAAATGATGGAGGAAAGACATTCATAACACTGATTGAGCCGTCCCCGCAACACACGACGTATAACCCGGTGGAAGGGAATAGGAGCTTTATGTAAGGGCCACCCTGTAAATTGCAAAACCTATACACAGCTACCCGGTCTGTATAATACCATATGCATTTACATATAGAGCTTTATGTATGCATGGGCGATTGTATGCTCGTACACCCACCCCACTATTCCCACACTGATATTCATCCCATCATCTCCGCCTCTCTTATTTCACTCCCTAACCCTACACCCTCTCACATTCCTCCCACACACCCACCCCTCTGCCTTCAATATTTAATTCATCCCTACGTCCCATTCTCTTTATCTCTTTCTCTTCCCTCTTATTATTATTTTTGTGAATAGAAGATAAAGCGCCAAGCTGGAGTTTGTTCTTAATGGTCTTTGTCTATAATATCTTTCAAGTAGCTTCTGGCTCCAATTTCTCATGATCATTCCTTATCTCCTGCCTCTCTCTTTCATGCCCTTACCTTCCCTCTCTAGTTTGTACTCTTTCATTCCCTCTCCTTCCCTTTCCTCTTTCTACCCCTCTGCAGTCTGTACTCTCTCTCTCTCTCTCTCTCTCTCTCTCTCTCCCACGGCAATGGTGGTGGTGGGATAGCGTCGGTGGGTGGGTCGACGGGGTGGTGGCATATCGGGTGACGGGACGCAGGACGCAATGTCGGCGGGAGGTCGATCACTGAACTAGCTTTAATTCCCTCACTGTCTCCCACGGGCTGGCTATAACTTGCTCTTTATCCCACGGAAGTAGCTTTGATTCCCTTACTTTCACGGGCGGGATCTAACTCATTCTTTCTCTTGGGCCATCTTTTATACTATTTCTCGAGCCGTCTGTGACCACCACCACCACCGAAGTTAGACGCAGGTTATGTATTCACCTGCGTCTGTTTGTGTACTAGATACCTCAAAACGTTACTATATATATACCAACGGAATCTGGTGGATAGACGAACAGTTGTCAAGGAAGGGTTTAATAGATTTTGGGGTGGACCCTGATTCGGATACAGGGATAAATAACAAATTTTAGTGGCATCGGCGGAGGTATGTGTTGTCTGGGATTGTGTATGGTAACTGGGCAGGCTAAGACCGTACAATTAACTGACTGCGAGACCGTAAAAGTATTCGTCTGGTACAAAAGGGGAATTACAGCGGTACATCATATTTTTTAATGCCGCTGTTGAGGTACACACTCTTTGCCCGTGTTCTAGAGTGTGGTGCTCTTTGTCTTTCTCATCTTCTTGCTCTCTCTCTCTCTCTCTCTCTCTCTCGTATCATTGTCAGGGGTGGATCGATGCTTGTGTGAGAGGACCTGGGTAATTACGTGGGATAGAGTTAGCTTTAATTCGCTCACTTTCTCATGGGCTTCCTCTCTGTTTCGGATTTCCTCTCTGTCTGTCTGTCTGTCTCTCTCTCTCTCTCTCTCTCTCTCTCTCTCTCTCTCTCTCTCTCGGTCTTGTCATTGTGAGAGGAGCGGTCGATGCTTGTACGAGAGATCCTGAATAATTATGTAGGATGGAGCTGGCTTGATTTGCTCTCTCTCTCTCTCTCTCTCTCTCTCTCATTTGCTCATTCTGTTTCTTGAGTTTGCTTTAATTTTCTCCTACTTGCTTTAACTGGTGCACATTAGGATTCACTTTGCCGCCCCCCCCCTCCCTTCTCTGTCCGTCTGTCTGTCTCTGTCTCTGTCTGTCTGTCTGTCTGTCTCTCTCTCTCTCTCTCTCTCTCTCTCTCTCTCTCTCTCTCGAATTAGGTCGTTTATTCTGGTCAGATTTCTCTCCTCTTTTTTCCCTTGTGGTAGGATATCGTATTACCTTGCTCTCTCTCTCTTTTTAGCTCTCTTTCATCCGGGCTTTTCATCTCATTCTCCCTTTCATTCAGGCTCTCACTCACTCACTCCCTCTCCCACTTTCACACACACACACACACACACACACACACACACACACACACACACACACACAGCTAGTAAACACATCTATCTTACTCTGTTCACTGTCTTCATTTAAATAACTCTCTCATTACCCGCTACTCTTATACATTCCGATTATTCACCTTTGTTAATTTTGTGTATTGATTTTCACATTTCCGCGTATTGTTCAGATGAAGGAATTATTATAACCCCTTTACTGAAGCTCTTTTGATAATACACAAGTTTCGGCTCGACTTGCATTTTCTTTAGGCGTTTTCTCTTGTATTCTTCACTAAAATATTTACTTTCAATATGTGGGTATGATTCTTCACTTTCACCTGTTTTATTGTACAGTAGAGGACATGCATATTGACTAACATCTTTGAAATATAAATGGAAATGGTTAGCAGTGATCAACCAAACCCCGTACTGCAGACTCTGAAGGTGAACAGACTCGCCTATGCAAACAATTATGCAAGGGAAGAAATTAGTTAGAAAGTATAGCGAAAACATTGTCCGTAACTATAAATATGTCTCCCTCGGCTATTAGGGAGACACGCTACTATCCTTACAAAGTGACCGTGGAAGGGGAAGGGGAGGGGTAGGAATGCAAAAGTTTGGGAGTACTGAGACTATATCAAGACGTCATTGTATGGAAAAGTTTAAGTTACAACCACCGCAGTGCTTAGTCTTTGTATTGTAAGCAGCTTTGAGGATTTCGTCACACCTCTTCTTTAGCGATTTAGTCTGCACCTTTCACCTCATTATCACCTTGTAATTTATTCTCTTCAAACTGTGTCATTATTAAACGATATGAATAATGTTTAGGAGAATCTTTACTGAATAATATGCAGAATAAAGCAGCAAGGAAGAGAATTTCCGTATAACTCCTAGATCACAATTTCCTGGCCACTTGCTACGGTACAGGTGGGAAGCTATATCGATGCCGGTACCTGGCGCTTCCTGCTTCCTCTGATTCACGTCCACAAAGAGATTAAAAGGTCTTACTCTGGATCCTCCCGCTCATTAGCACATCGGGAACTAGGTTAGGATGACGGTGGCGGTGGTGAAGGACTGACGTAGATAAAGGAGTGTACGATAATTAGATAAAATAGTGTGGATTTTACCATCTTATAGTCATCCCCCTATCTCTGAATAATGGTATCTGTCTGTCTGTCTGTATCTGTATTAGTCCATCCATCCATCTGTCTATCTATTCATCTACCTATCTATAGATAGAAAGATAGATAGATAGGTAAATAGATAGATAGATAACTAGATAGATGGATGAATAGATACAGATATAGATAGATAGACATATAGATAGATAGACAGGTAGGCTGGTAGACACAAAAACAGGAAAACACAGGAAGAAAATAAGATACGAAAGAAGAGCGAGGTGTCAGCGTAGGTGTATTGTACCTTGTTGATATTATTGCCTCAATGGAATACTTGTTGCATACCTCCACCTCTCTCGGGATTCTTTTTCTCTCTCTCTCTCTCTCTCTCTCTCTCTCTCTCTCTCTCTCTCTCTCTCTCATCATTCATTTGCCTTTCTCCTTCCCATTTTGTTTCCTCATCATCGTCCTTCCATTAGCTTTTGCAGCTTTCTCCAGACTCTTTCTTACTCTAGCAGTTTTCCCTCCATCGCTCCTCTCTCACTTTCTCAACATGTTTTTCTCCCCATTAACCTACTCGCACGGTATTCTTCCCCCTTTTTCTCTTCGTATATATATATATATAGTCATCATTCTTTTTCGGTAATCATTCCTTTCTTATTCTCAGCATTTAATCTCTCTCTCTCTCTCTCCCCCTCCCCTTCCGTCCGTCTTGGCAACAAAGGTAACTCCAGACACCCACCTTAAAAATAACCAACATCCAAATTGTCCCACTTTAATTTCCCTGACAAAGTTTGGATCGATGGGTCGTTTGCGCTAATGAGAGGCGTAAGTGCTGTTGCTAATGACCCAACCACCCAGGGCACAATTAGGCCACGGCTATACATACACTTATACATTATTTATTCTGCATATCATTAGGCACGGGGAGGGAAGAGCCTGTGCGTGTGGAGTGTTCTTTTTATCGTGTATGTATGATTTTTGCGTGAGGGAGTGCTTGGTAGTTTGTGTGTGTGTGTGTGTGTGTGTGTGTGTGTGTGTGTGTGTGTGTGTGTGTGTGTGTGTGTGTGTGTCGTACTTTCTTATCCTATCCCAACCAGTCTAACATAATCTAACTCAGACTACCGTAAGAAATATCCTAATCTGACATCACCCTAACCTACTTCAGCCTCACTCATCTCAAAATTACCCAAACCTACCCTGCCTGCTGTAACAACCCAATTAATTCATCCTAATCTTACCTGATCCAACTAATTCACCATAATCTTTCTGCTTAAGCTAATCCACATCCCTTAACCCTTTTTTCTTATTATATAGATGATTCTAGTAGGCTTCTTAGATGAGAGAGAGAGAGAGAGAGAGAGAGACCCATACCGGTACGCTTTTAAGGTACGGTTAAGGACAATAATATCTGTACATTTTTAAGTTGAACAATTTTGAAACCCAGACATAATATTCTGAAAAATGTTGACGGGCACCTCAGAGGGCACTGTTGGGTTTCACATGTCACTGTTCACTATTTCGTAATTTATCGTATGGAAGTTATCGATATTTATGTCCCGAACTGTACACCACCACCACCACTTCCACCACCACCACCACCACCACCACCACCACCACCACCACCATCATCGTCATCATCATCATCATCATGTAACTTTCCACTTTTACAAATGAATGGGTGTGATTCAGGAAGAGAGAGAGAGAGAGAGAGAGAGAGAGAGAGAGAGAGAGAGAGAGAGAAATGAATGGGTAAAATGATGAGAGCTGTGCATATCAAGCTGGGTGAGTATAATATGAGTATGCCACAGGTTCTGCCCATAGTATGCCAGTCTTTAACACCAATTATAGCATTACGCATTATTATACCATTACGCATTAACCCGATACCAGTTGCTCCTGCTACTAATCAGATAATACCCATACTACTACAACTACTACATTACTACTACTACTACGACTACTACCATCACCATTATTATTATTATTATTATTATTATTGTATTACTGTTATTAAATGTGCTGGATTAGGTCCTTGAAATTTGAGTAGAAATACTGTACATAATATTAATAATAATAATAATAATAATAATAATAAACTGAAGGCTGGATAAATGAATCAGTAATAAAATGCACCAGTCCATTTTACAGGTTATTAACACCATTATAATTGGCCCATAAATTTATCTTTGTTAATAATGAACTGTGTCCAATATTACATGCTCCCCACCGTACACGAAATGAAAATGTTAATATGTATTGTTTTAGTGGGTTGCAGGAGTATTATTATTATTATTATTATTAATGTCATTGTTATTATTATTGTTGTTTATTATTATTATTATTAATGTCATTGTTATTATTATTGTTGTTGATATTATTATTATTATTGTTGTTATCATTATTATTATTGTTATCATTATTATTATTATTATTATTATTATTATTATTATTATTACTTCATCTTTCCTAGCAGGAAATAGGACTACAATTATTTTATCATGTTCCGACTAACTTTTCATTAACAGTAAATAGGGCCTACTGCTACTACTACTACTACTACTACCACTACTATTTTCATTATTACTGTATCATTCCAAGTATTTCAGAGCCTTACCTTCAGTTTCTCGCCTTCACAGATCCATCCCGTGTCTCTTCGCTTCACTGTATCCACACATTTCCCGATCGATCACTAGCGTCCAAGCACTCGGATTATAAAGCAGTCCAAAGCGTCTCATCAGCGCGAAATGTCAGGTCATTTATAGGTATTTTACACAAGGCTGGTATTGTGAATGGTGTTAATGTGTTTGGGTTACGTATGGGTGGGTTGCGTAGTGGTTAGTGAATGATTGTGATTTTTTTGTTTTTGTTTTACAGTGCTATACTCTTAATTCAGATGTTATTTTGGTATTTAACGTTATTTTATACCAAGCTGGTTTTATCGGCGGGTGGTTTGTGTATGGGTGAGGTATGGGGCAGATGGTTTTATAGGGAGGGAGGTGTGGTTTGTGGAGGATTGTTATACTTTACTGTCCTGGTCTCTTAAAACGTGAAATAACACCGTAATTTAGCGTTATTTAGCACCAAGCTGTTTTATGGGTTGGTGATCTGTGTATGGGTGAGGTATAGGAGTGGTGGTTTTAGTGGTGATGGTGTTATGGTAGTGGTCTGTGATGGGTCGTGTTCGTAAGGGCTAGGCGGCTGGAGTGAAGGGGGAGAGAGCTGAGGCGCACACTACCTTCCCCGTTCGTAGTCGATCACACACTGAACACCCGGCGGGCGGCCCTTTCCTTTCGGCTACTACCTCCCTTACGCTGGCTCCTCCCCCTTCTTCTCTTCCTCCCTCGTTTCCTACCTGCCTTACGCTTTCCTTAAGTTCTCTGTCCCTGCCCTCTTCCCTTCCCCTACGCTACATTTTCCTCTTTTTTTCTCGCCATCTTGTCCCTTCAGTTTACCTTCTTCCTTTCTTTCCCTCGCTTTCGAATATTCGCTTCCTTCCCCCTTTCTTCTCCTTTGGGTACCTATTGAGCTTTGAATCCCCAGCTAAACACTTCCAAGATGGGATAATAAGAAAAGATGATCTTAATTTTTTCCCTCTAATGTGGATCAAGGAGGATGGAGTAACAACACCACCTCCCAGTGTACTTAATATAACCTTGATGCTGCTTTCCCTACGGGTCAGTAAGTGTATAATATGGCTTACGAGAACACTGACATTACCTTGAAATTCCCGTAGGTTATTTTGATCTGTGTGATAGTCCTTCTCCCATTTTCCTGCCGGGTTCAGCTGGGGCAAGAAGGCTTAAGTTTATCGATTGCAGGATGATTATTAAGGCAGACAGTTGTGGTTATCCCTCCATCATCTTCTGCAGTCCGAACCGTATTAGCTATAGTCCTCTCATCATAACTTGGTTCAGATTTTCTTCTTCACGCAGGTCAGTGGCAGGATAAGACAATACCCTGGCATTGCTTCCTTTCCATAGCACTTCTTCGTGACAATTATCGTATTCAAGTGTTAGTCTACTGTCACAACTCAGTATTCAAGATGGAGAGATGGCAATTTTAGGCCAAGTTAGAGTAAAAAGGGTTTAGTTGCTAGACATTCACCTGCAAAATTACACTGATGGGTGAACAGGAACAAGGATAAAGGGTAAAGCACTTTGTCCACCAGTCTGATCACCCTGAGAATCAAACTAGTGGTCTTCATACAATAAGCGAATGTGTTAGCCAGTGCAACAATGGCTTCCTCAAGAGATGGGTTACCTTTCCCCTACCTCACACCTTATTCTCTCTCTCTCTCTCCATATTTCCCAACCTCTCATCCTGCTCTCCTTCTTTCCCTCTTCCTTACTCCATTACTCCCCCTACTTTCCCTCCCTCCTTACCTTTCTCTCACTCCCCCTACTTCTCTCCCTACCTCCCCTCCCACTTTGATATACGAGTGCCCGGTAAGCCTCACCCCCACCTCCCTGACACTTACCCTCCTCCCCTCCCTCACCCCCTCCCCTACACTCACCCCCACCCCTACACCTCCCTCGAATTAGATATTTATAGAAGTTACAGCGAGACAGGAAGATAAGGGAGGCAGGCAGGGAGAAGAGCGAGAAAGGGAGGAAGGGGGAAGGTAGGGAGGATGGGAGCGGGTGATTGAGGGAGAACAGAAGGGAGGAAAGGGAAGGAGGGAGGGATGAGTGAAGAACATAAGGGGTGTGGGGGAAAGGTTGAGGGAGGGAGAGGGAATGGAAGGGACGGAGGGATGGAGGGGGAAGAGTGAGATGAGGAAGGAGAGGGGGTTAGGTGAGGGAGGTTGATGGTAAGAGAGTCAAGGAGAGAGAGAGAGAGAGAGAGAGAAGATCATGTAGTTTAGTGCTGTAATTAGTTATCAGTCCACATATACAAAAAAAAACACTGAAATTGCTGGCTAAATAAAGATTGAGGAGAAAGTATGCAGAAAAATAAAGAGGAATGCAAAAAGTGGAGATGCCTTATTGACAGTCATATTACTTTAGGAGACAGCAGGGAGAGAGGAGGGAAGGGAGAGGGAAGGAGGGAGAGGGGAGAGATGGATGGAGGAGAATTGAAGGGAAGGAAGAGGGGAAAAGGAAGAAGAAAGAGAGGAGGGGAATGGAGGGAGAGGGGAAAGATGGATCGAGAAAAAATGAAGGAAAGGGAGAGGGGAAAAAGAAGAAGAAAAAGAGGACGTAAGAGGAGAAAGGAGGGGAGGTTAGAGGAAGGAGAGGAGAGGGAAGGAGGAAGAGGGGGAGATGGATGGTGGAGTAATAAAGGAAGGGGAGACGGGAAAGAGAAGGAGAAGGAGAGGAGACGAGAGAAGAAAGAGAAATGGAGGAGAAAGGAGATGATATAGAGGAGCGAGAAAGGGAAAGAGAAGGAGAGGAAGGGAAAGGAAAAGAAAATAGGGAAGAGAAAGAGGGATGGCAAAGAGAGGGGGAAACAAGAAGAATAGAGAGGACAAGAACAGGAAAGAAGGGAAGTAAAGATGAAAGAGAAAGGAAACAGGAGAGAGGAAAAAGAGAAAATCAAGACGAGAGGAAAGGAGAAGGGGGGAAGGATAATGTACAGGAAGAAGGGAGAGGAGATGAATGATGATAAGAAGAGAGGAAGTAGAGAGAAGGAAAATTAGGAAATAATTTATAGAAAAAGATGGAAGAAAATAGGAAGTGAGGGATATGGAGAAAGAGGAGGAAAAATGAATATGATGGAGAGAAAAGGAAGGAAGCGGAGGGAGAAGAAAGGACAGAGAGAGAGAGAGAGAGAGAGAGAGAGAGAGAGAGGGACCTTTACGAATGGAAGTAAGGGAAGGAGGCAGGTATGAGAGAGGAAGAATAAATATGGAAGGGAAGGAGGTAAGCAGGAAGGAGGAAAGGTAAAAATGGATGGAAGGAGGTAGGTATGATGGAGAGAGGAAAGGTAAAGATGGAGGGAAGGAGGTAGGTAGGTTTGAAAGAGGAAGGATGAGGGGTGGAGGGAAGAAGGTACGTAGATATGAGAGAGGAAGGGTGAGGGTGGGGAGAAAGATGGCGAGTATGGATGGAGAGGAGGTAGGTGGGTATGAGGGAGGAAAGGTAACAAAGGAAGAAAGAAGGTAAGTATGAGGGAGGATGGGTAGGGCTAGAGGGGAGGTAGGTAGGTAGGTATGTGAGAGGAAGGGTGAGGCTGGAGGGAAGGAGGTAGGTAGGTATGAAGGAGGAGGGTAAGGATGGAGGGAAGGGGTTAGGTAAGAGAAAAGGAAAGGAGGTAGGCGTGAGGGAGAGAAGAAGGGTAAGTATGGACAGGAAGGAGGTAGGTAAGAAAGAAGAAGGGTGAGGAGGGAAGGAAATGAGGTAGGTATAAGGGAGAGAAGAAGGGTAAGGATGGAGCAAATGAGGTAGGTATGAGAGGGAGAGGAAGAGTAAGGATGGAGGGAAGGAGGTAGTTATGAAGGAGGAAGGGTAAGGATGGAAGGGAAGAAGGTAGATATCAGGGAAAGAGGAATGGTGAGAATGGAGGGTAGGAGGTAGGTAGGTACGAGGAAGGGTTAGGCTGGAGGGAAAGAGGTAGGCAGGTATGAGAGAGGAAGGGTGGGGGTGTAGGGAAGGGGGTAGGTAGGTATGGAGGTCATGAGGGGTCACACAGGGGCGTGACAGAGGCGTGAGGAACAAAGGACGGCGTGACAGCGGAGTTACCATGGGGGGGGGGGCAGGCAGGGAAAGGGGAGGAGGAAGGGGAGAGGTAAGATTTGGGAAGCAGGGAGGGAGAGAGCGAGGCAGGCGAATGGTAGGGGAGAGGGGCGAAGGAGGTTGGGGAAGAGGTAAAATAAGGGGAGGCAGGGAGGAAGTATGCGAGTCAATGCTGGGGGAGGGGGGTAGGGAACTATCTTCTGTTTGACTGTATGTGCCTTGTACCTGTCTTACACGCCTCCTCACCCTCCTGTGACTTCGGAGGGGAAGAAGTGGAGGGAGGGGAGGTTGGGAGTGCAAGGCAGGAGAGCCGACAGACTGGAGGAAGGTGGGGGAAGAAGGAGGGTAGAAAGGCAGACTGGCGTAGGGTTGGGGATAAGGCAGACTAGAACGGTTGGAGGCTAGGGAGCAAGCTGCAGGGGGAAAGAAGAGGTTGGCTGGGGACAGGGTAAGACGGTAGGAAGGTACCGGGGAGGACAGGTTTGGGGCAGGTAGAGGAAGTACGCTGGAGGAGGGTGGATGGGAGGAGGTATACTGTGGAGTAAGGAGTGGTAATGCCGGAAGTGTTGAACTGTGCTAGTATAATCCCTATTTTTAACATTTTCACTACCAAATGTTACTCTTCGGCACACAAATTCGTCCTGGGTTATCAAGAATAAAATACTGTAACAAGTGATCATCTTGAAAGGATAAAGTTCTGTTTGGCTTTGCCCGTTAGAAGGATGGGCCTCCATTTTGGTATTCTACTGTGACTACCGTTAGACGATTTTATTTTAGCTATTGGCATATGATTTTATTCGTTTGAGAAAAACCCATGCCTTCGACGGGGTACGGGTTCGTTTCCTCAGACTGTAAGCCATTTAGTTGTTTAGCAGCAGCAGAAGAACTGTTAGAAGTGGTTAGGCTATCTGAGTTATAGCAATATACTGAAGTCATGTTCAGTATGAATATGTAACTGACAATATACACAACTTCAGTATGTTTGAATAATTCCATCGTTATAGGTAAACGTGTCACTGTGGAACGAGTTATGTAAGATTTACCTATGATTAGCATATTGATATAAATATATGGGTATAAGTGTGTCCGTATAAATATTGGAATAAAATTATGTGTGGATAAGCATGTGGGAATAATAAGTTTGTGGCTATAATTTGTTCAGTTAAATAATCATGGTGCTGTGAAACAAGGGACATTAAAATTGGTTATGAAAAGTACAGTATGAATAAGGGAACACTGGAGAGCAGCTGAGGTTGCTATTATTTTCAGCACTGATTCTGATTCCCAAGGAGTCGGTTCTGGCGTGGTATCCATCTGAGATATGTGAGAAAGGTGATAATAGTAATCTAATAATGATAATAATAATAATAATAATAATAATAAAAATAACGATGATAATAATAATAATAATAAAACGCAGAGAACTCGGGCCCCGAGCTTTCAACACAAAATTTTGCTCTGTATGCCTCTGTCAAGCCTTGCACACGGACTTACCATACAGCCTTCATTATATGGTTCGTTCTGGGGTGAAATGAGACTAAAGATAAACTAAGTCGACCCCGTATGACCTTGACCTTTGACCCCCTGACCTTGCTGACCCAATCAGCTCATCGCCCCTTCATACTGTGTCACTGACACAAGTTAAGTGGAAATCTTTCAAAGGGTTCAGGAGATATCGCGTCCACACCCATATGACCTTGGCCTTTGATCCCATGACCTTGCTGACCTGATCGTTCGTCGTCCCTTCATACTGTATCACTGACATAAGTATGAACGAAATCCGTTTAGGGGCTGAGGAGCTATGTCATCCACAACCATATGACTTGACCTTTTAACCCCTTGACCTTTTTTACCTAATCAGTTCATCACTTCTTCGTATTATATTACTGACAAAAGTTTGGTTGAAATCCGCCAAGGGATTCAGGAGGTATTGTGCCCACAATGATAAACTAAGTCGACCCCATATGTCCTTCAGCTTTGACCCCTTGACCTAACTGACCTAAGCAGTTCATCATCTCTTCATACTGCATCACTGACAAAAGTTGGGTTGAAATCCTTCTGTGGGTGTAGGAGATATCACTCCCCCAAGAATGTAACGGACACACTGGGCCACGTTCGCAGCACAGACAAACTAATGACTTAATGCCTCCACCACCATAGGAGGGCGAATGCATAATAATAATAATAATAATAATAATAATAATAATAATAACGATATATATGCACCTAACTATTGTCATTCTTCTGAAGAGTATGTGAAATAAGAGGCAGTGATGGATAATATTAGCCAGCCTGTTGTCAGTTTCTTTGATGATATATGAAATGATAGATGAAAACAGATAATTATAGTATGTCCATCAGTTAACTTCACTCGCGGAAGGAATTTGATAGGGCTCCTCACGAAGGCTTAATTAGGCAGGTTATTGAACAAGGCATCAGAGGCGACTGTTGAAATGGATAGCATGGGCAAGGGATGGAGGCGAAGGGATAGATTAGATGAAGGTAACCCCAAGAGCCTGGATACCATTAAATCACTCTTGTTGCGTTAACCACACTATTTGCCATATTAACCACACGATTTTCCCCCGCACTGAAGAGCAGCTTAGTACTGTTGAGGTTAATGAAGGCCACATCAAACCCTTCCAATTCGGACAGTCTCACCCGAGCTAAATATAGTCTTACGGAGATAACGAAAACTAATGGAAAAAACGTCATCGTAGTGAAGGGATTAATTGTGACTTGGAGTTAGTAAGTAGTGGAGTACCTAAGGGTTCACTTCTAGGTTTCTTCTTGTTTCTGTTGGATTTAATGGCATATATAAGCATAGGAAAATAAGTATTAATGCTAAAAGTACTAGTGACTAAATATTATGTGAGATTTATTAACCAGGTAGACAGTCTAATAATCTTTACACCTGAGTAGCCATGGAACTGGCATACGAATTCAGTTTATAAACATGTAAAATACTGAACATAGGGAAGGCAATAGGAGACACCAAATTAGACAGCACAAAACTTCTTAATAGAGAATGTGTAAAACTTTCGGATGTATGGTTAACAGTAATGTAAGGCTGAAACATGTGTATCTTTGAGCATGTTAGTCTCTTCAGTACGATAACGCCTTTTTACCTTCGCAAAGGAGGTTATGTTTTTGCCGGCGTTGGTTTGTTTGTCTGTCTGTCTGTTAGCAGGGTTGCTCAAAAACTTATGAAGGGATTTTGCTGATTTTTTATTGGGGGGGGAGGGGTACGGTATGGCCCAGGAACAATCCATTAGATTTTGGTGGTGTTCCGGATCATCATCCGGATCCAGGAATTTGTTAAAGGATTCTCTACCATTGCGGGATAGTGGCAGTTTCAACATTTTTGCTTCTAACTCGATAAATAATGCCTACAGTGCTTGCATGAAAATTACAAGATAACATCTCCACCAGATCTACCACACACGCTGCCTTGGCGGAGGTTTGCAATCTCGGTATTGCTCTTGTTGCAGTATGTTGTAGCCACCTCCTGAAGATTTTATTCAGCTCAGTAAGAACCTGCTTGTCAGATGGATTAAAAACCATCTCCACTAACCCCTTCACTGCGACGACGGTTTTATAATTGAATTCTTACTACCGACACACTATTTTATTCAGCTCAGGAAGGACCTCTCGTTCAGCACAATCTGTTTTCGCTCTCATTCCCTCCTCCTCCCTTCTCTCCCGTTCCCCAGTACCATCACTCTTTCCCTTCATTTCCCCCCCCCCTCTTCCCAAATCTTTCCTTCTTTCCCCCTTTTTTTTTTATTCTTTCCTTCTTCCTTAACTCATTTTCGTCCTTTTTCCTTCTCTCCATCCATCCTTCTTCCCTCTTTTTGTCCCTCCCTCCATCCTTCATTTTTTCCTTCCATTCTTCTTCGCTCTTTTACCCCACCCCATCTCTTCTTCTTCCTCTCTCTTCTCCTTATCTCCTTCCATCCATCTTCCCTCCCCCTCTGTCCTCCGCCATCTCTCTTTCTTTCCTCCCTCCTCCTCTCTCTCTCATTCCATCTGCATAGTCCATATATCAGAGGTGATAATTACTCCCTCATTTCTCTTTCTCTCTTCCTTTGTCCCTCTCTCTGTCTCCCATTCTTATTCTCTCCCTAACTTCATTCCGTCTCCCTCTCCCTCTTAAACTTCCTCCCGTGCCTCCTGTTCTTCCTCCCTCTCTCTCCCTCTCATCTTCCTTCTCCTCTTTCCTGTTTTATATCTCTCACTTTCTTTCTATTCTTCCTTTTATCTCCTTTTCTCTAACCTTATCACTTTCTCCCCCTCTTTATTGTGCCATATCTTCTGCTTCTCTCTCTCCTCTTTTCCTTGCCCTCTCTCCTCTTCTTCTCTCTTTATTCATGTTTCTCCCTTCCCTCTCTCCCTCCGTCCCCCTCGCTCCCATCCCTCCCTCCGTCTGTTTTCCCTCACCTCTTTCCTCTCTCTTTTTCCCTAACTCCTCTCTTTTTCTCCTCATCTGCCTCCTTGTTTTCTCCTCCATCTCCTGTTTTCCTTCCACTCCTTTCCCTCTTTTTTCTCCCCTATTCTTTCCTTCCCCTTCCCTTCAGTCATTTCTTCCTTATCCCATTCACTCTCTTTTTCTCTTTTCTCCATTCCTATCCACTTTTACTCTTTCTCTACATTTTCTCTCTCTCTTCATTCTCCCCTCTCTCTTTTCCCTTTCCATTCTCTCCTGCTTCCCTCTCTTTTCTCTCTCTTTTCCCTCTCCTTTCTCTCCTGTTTCCTTCTCGTTTCTCTTTCTTTTCTCTCTTCTTTCTCTTTTCCCTCTCCATTCTCCCTCTTTTCCCCCTCATTTCTTTCTTTTCCCTCTCCTTTCTCTCTCCTTTCCCTCTCATTTCCCTCTCCTTTCTCTCTTTTTTCCCTCTACACTCCCGCTTTTCAATTTACCCTCTTTCCTTCTATCACCATTTGCGTCTTTCTTTTCTGTTCCTCCACCTTTATCTCTGTTTCCTCTGTTCTTTTCCCATTCACCTCTCCATCTTCCCTCCTCCCTTCTTCCATCCTCCTCCCTCCCTCTACTTTCCTCCTTCTTCCCTTCTTCTCTCTGCTTTCCTCCTCCTTTCCTTTTTTTCTCTGTTTTCTTCCTCCTTCCTTCTACTATCTTCTCCTTCCTTCCTTCTCCTTACTTTCCTCATCCTACCCTCCTTCTCTCATGTTTCCTCCTCCTTCCCTCCTTCTCTCTACATTCCTCCTCCTTCTCTCCATTTTCCTTCATCCTTCCTTCTCTTCACTTTCCTCCTCCTTCCTTCTTCTGTCCACTTTCCTCCTCCTTTCTTCTCTCCATTTTCCTCCTCCTTCCCTCCCTCTCTCTTCTTTCTTCCTCCTTCCATCCTTCTCTCTTCTTTCTTCCTCCTTCCTTCCTTCCTTCCTTCTACTTTCCTCCTGCCTTCCCTCCTTCTCTCTGCTTTCCTTCTTCTTCCCTCCATCTTTCTCTCCCAGTGTCGTGCCTCAAAACCGTTCATCATTCGTGTATACCTGTTTTCTCTCTCTCTCTCTCTCTCTCTCTCTCTCTCTCTCTCTCTCTCCCTCTCTCTCTCTCTCTTCCCGTATCGCTTCCCTCTTCCTCTCCTCCATCTATCTTCTTCCTTCCTCCCGTAACTCTTCTTTATTTCCTCCTTTAACGGTTTTTCTCTCCCTCCTCCCTTCTCATCTCTTAAGGTTCTCTCTCTTCTCTCCATTTCTCCGCCCTCCCTCCTTCCCTCCTCCTCCTTTTCTCTTCTTTCTTTCTTAGTTCTCATTTTCATCTTCATCTTCTCCATTTCTCTCCTCCTCCTCCTCCGAATTTAAATCGGAAGAAGTCATACTTGCCTTGTACAACTCGCAAGTGCGCCCCCATCTTGAGTATTGTGTGCAGTTCTGGTCTCCGTACTACAGAATGGACATTGAAAAATTAGAGAGAATACAGCGAAGAATCACAAAAATGATACCACGACTTAGAAACAAACCATATGAGGAACGCCTTGAAGAACTTAAATTATTTAGCCTAACGAAGCGCAGGTTAAGTGGGGACCTTATTGAAGTTTTCAAAATCATGGAGGGATATGACAGCTTAGACATGAATAAGTATTTTGATATAGACCGGTCGAGTCAAACCAGAAGTAATGGCTGTAAAATTATGGGAAAGCGTTTCCAATCCCATGAAGCAAAATACTTCTTCTTTAACAGAGTTGTAAATATCTGGAACAGATTACCCTCAGATACAGTGAACAGTATCTCAGTTAAGGCATTCAAAAACAAAATAGACAAGTAATTGCATGAGAATCTTCAGCTGACTCTTTTTCTGTCCGAATAACTTGCTTTTATATCAACGAGTAAGTCCATTCCCCTTTTGTCTACAAGACACCCTGTAAACAACGTACCCGTACATAGCTTCGCGTCACGTCATTATATATTTTTCAATTTATTCAATGCAAATAAAGTAATATAAGCACAGATTAGAATTTGCACTGATAATCCTGAGTTAACGGTCACTACTCTTACTTTCGACCTGTGATGGGCTGTGGATCACTGAGGGTCCCTGTTAGACAAGTGACCACCATCGGGATTTTTTTTTTTTTAATGTACCAGGGGTCACTGCTTCAGGATGAGACTAGTGTACTTGTCCCAGACGGGAGAGTTCCTCGTCTTAGTGGAGTGAACGGAGCTAGGGCCTGATTGACTGCTGCCTACCTTAAAAGCGCCAGGCAGTGCTGCCGCACCACCCCTAAACATCAATACTGTGCACTGTGTAGTTTCCACGTTATGTCTACAGACGCCCCATTAACTCAAAGTACCGGCTTATAATGTCATGCCGTAACTATTAGTTTATTTGATTACTTTCTCCTTCAGGTTACTCAAACGGGTAGCTTATAGATAAAGTATTATATAATGTGACTTTTCCTATCGAGTATTTCCTGTGAAATTTCCATGTCAGTTTTTCCATGCAACATGGTGGTTTTTCTCACTTTTTCCTGGAGGGTTTGGGGGTGGGGGGAGCCTTCTTGCTTTACTATCCTTATCCTTCAGCATGTAGAGTTAGATCTTGTAGTCATAGTCATCTCCGTAATAAGCAGCCTCGAAAGGACCATAAGGTCAGTTGCTGTTTGCTTTCCTATGTAATCCTCCTCCTCCTCCTCCTCCTCCTCCTCCTCTTCTTTTTCCTCTGTCTGTGTGTCTGTCTGTCTGTCTGTCTCTGTCTCTGTCTGTCTGTCTGTCTGTCTGTCTGTCTCTCTCTCTCTCTCTCTCTCCCCTTCCTCCACATACTTCTATCATCTTTATCACCTCCTCTCTCCATCATTTCTATAACTTTCCAATAATTCTTTCTCTCTCTCCTCCCATCCCCCCTCTCTTCCTTCCTCTCTCTCTCTCTCTCTCTCTCTCTCTCTCTCTCTCTCTCTCTCTCTCTCTCTCTCTCTCTCTCTCTCTTTCTATTGCCTGACGCCTCCCCCTATGAAGGGTTGTCTTGACAAAGGGACCTCAGTGCATATCTATGTCCACCCTGATGAACTAAGAGAGAGAGAGAGAGAGAGAGAGAGATTAACCCTTTCAGTACGATTACGTTTATATATATATTCAGTTTAGCTACCACCAGACGATTTTATGAAGCACAGAAAAAGATTTATATTACTGAGGAAATTAATTAGGCTTATATCCAACCCCTCCAGCTCGAAAAATTTCCCCTAAGCTGAATAAAATCGTCTGGAGGTAAAGGAATAAAATAAATATATCCTCGTATTGAAAGGGCTAAAGTGTTCCTCCTCCTCCTCCTCTCTCTCTCTCTCTCTCTCTCTCTCTCTCTCTCTCTCTCTCCAAAGACTGAGCTGAGATTACGGGAACAAGAACAATAACAAGTGGTGATGTTCATTGCTGGGAGTTGAGATGGCCTTCATTTGTTATGGTATTGTTTCTCTCTCTCTCTCTCTCTCTCTCTCCACCTTCATTTTCCCTTCCCCACCCCTTCTTTTGCCCCTTTCCTCACTCCTTCATCACACTACCCTACCCTCACTTTTCTCCATTGCCTATCTCTCTTCCATTCTCACTCCCTTCACTTTAATCCTCCTCCTCCTCCTCCTCCTCCTCCTCCTCCTCCTCACACTCACATTCACGCTCTATGATACTAACTGCACTGATATTAAGACTTTCCTAGCATATATTTTTACACATCTGGGTTAAGTTAGTGTTTAAGTGGAAAGTTGATTTTACTACCAGGAGTCAACTGGTATTATATGGAATTAAAAATGGTGTAATTGCTGCCTGCTGGTGTTTACATTTCTGACTGGGACTTCTGTAACTGAGCTGAGAAATATACCCGCCTTGAAATGGGGCAAAATAAAGAGAAATAGTTACTTCCATCCTACTTCCCCTCGTCTCCTCCCTCCTTACTTTTCCCCCTCCCATTGCTTTCTCCTGTCCCTGTTCCTCTGTCCTCTCCTCCCCTTCCCCGTTCCTTATCTGCCCTGTCTCTCCCCACATTCTCCTTTTCCTCTCTCCTCCCCTTCCCCAGTCCTCTTCTCCTCTCTCCTCCCCTTCCCCAGTCCTCTTCTCCTCTCTCCTCCCCTTCCCCAGTCCTCTTCTCCTCTCTCCTCCCCTTCCCCAGTCCTCTTCTCCTCTCTCCTCCCCTTCCCCAGTCCTCTTCTCCTCTCTCCTCCCCTTCCCCAGTCCTCTTCTCCTCTCTCTCCCCTCCCATCCCCAGTCCTTTTCTCCTGTCTCTCCTTCCCCCTCCCAGTCCTTTTCTCTCTCGCTCTCTCTCTCCCTTCCGCTCCCCATCCATTTCTCTCTCCATTTCTTCCGTTCACCTCCCTTCCCCATCTCTACTCCCCTCCCTCGCATCCTCTCCTCATTCTACATCTCCACTAATTATCTCTATTCTCCCACTCATCTTTTTCTCCCCTCCTCCTGTCGTCATCTCCCCATTGCACTTCTCTCCTCATTTTCTCATTCTTCTACCCTCCCATTTTATCCTCCTTCCTCTTCCTTCCCTTCCCTTCCCAATCCCATCCCTCAACGTTTCTCCCCTTTTCTCCTTCTCTTCCTCCTCTCTCCCCTCTTCTTTGTTTCCTTCCCCTCCCCTCCCTTCCCCTCCCCACCCCCTGTGGTTTAGAAGAGGTGATAATAAAGTAATCCCCAGCTGGTTCACCTTATACGCTCCAGGTGATGCCAGCTGGGGAGGCGGGGAGAGGAGGGGAGGGAAAGGGAGGGAGGCGAAAGGGGAGGGGGGAAGGACGAAGGGAGAGGAAGGGAGGGAAGGAGAGGGAGGTGAAGGAGTGAGGGAAGGAAGAAGGGTGAGAAGGGGTAGGGATGAAGTAGAAAAAAGCGAAAGAAAGAAAGACGAGAGGAAGGGAGGGAGATGAAGGGGTAGGGGTGGGGATGAGACAGAAGAAAAAGAAGGGGATAAAGAGGAGAGGGGAAAGTTAGGGGGAAGAAGACGTAAAGATGAAATTGGAAGAGGAGGAGGATGAGAGGGAAGGGGAGAGAGAGAGAGAGGAAGAGAAGAAGGAGGGAATGAGTGGGGAGATTTTGGAAGAAAGATATTGAAGGAAGGAAGAGAAGGAAGAAATAGGGTAAGGACATAAGAGAGGGAAGATAATGGAAGCAAGAGAGAGAGAGAGAGAGAGAGAGGAAACAGACCGACCCTGACATAATATTAAATCTCTTATCATTCCCCAGATAACGCTTCTCACCCTCCCTACTCTCACTCATTATTTCCTCTCCTCGCCTTCCCTTCTCTGTTCTCTCCCTCCTTCTCGCTCTTCTCCTTCACTCTCATCTATTATCCCCTCTTCTTCCTCACTCTCTCCGCACTTCCCCCATCCCCCCTTGCGCACACACAAGCATACCGACTACAAACTTGCGAAATTCTACGTAGCCTGTCAAACACTTTTCACCAACAAAGCTGCCAGATGCAGGAACATGGCCAAAACTCTTCCTGGGAAAACATAATTTATTTTTATTGTATACATATATACATACAACGACAATCGTATAGATGGTACCACATGCATAATCCCATGCATCTTCTTTTCCCACAAGGATCAAAAGTTCTGTTACTGCGTATTTCCCTTTGTACCAATTTTAAATAATTTCCCTTTTCACTTTCTTCGATAATATCCTTTTAATGCTGGCTACAGCAGTTTGTTCATTCATTCATTCATTTGCTTGGTTTATTCATTCATTCATTAGTTCATTATACCTCCACCCACCTGTGGAGGAGGAGGCATTAAGCGAGTGGTCTGTCCGTCCGTGCGTGAGTGGGTGCGTACGTGCGAGAGTGCGTGGGTCCCTGCGTCCGTAACATTAATGGGAGCACGATATCTGAACCCATTGACGGATTGCCACCAAACTTTTGTCAGTGATGCAGTATGAGGAGATGGTGAACTGATCAGGTCAGGTAGGTTAAGAGATCAAAGGTCAAGGACATATGGGGTCGACTTAGTTTATCCTTGTGGGAGTGATATCTCCTCAACCCCATGATGGATTTTGGCCAAACTTTAGTCAGTTATCCAGTATGAAGAGACGATAAACTAATTAGGTCAGCAAGGTCGAGGGGTCAAAGGTCAAGGTCCTGTGGGTGTGAGCGCGATGTCTCCTGAACCCCTCGACGGATTTTGACCAAACTTTTGTCAGTGATACAATATGAAGGGACGATGAAATGATTAGGTGAGGAAGGTCAAGGGGTCAAAGGTCAAGATCATTTGTGTGGGGGCGCAATATTTCCGGAACCCGTTGACAGATTTCGACCAAATTTTTGTCGGTGATAGAGTATGAAGGGACGATGGTCTAGGGGTCAAAGGTCAAGGTCATATGGGGTCGACTTAATGTGTATCTTTAGTCTCATTTCAACCCACAATGAACCCTGCCATGGAGGTTGTGTGGCAAGACCTGGCGAGGCGTACCGAGCGACACTTCGTCAACAGCTCAGGGCCAGAGTACTCGGCGTTTCATTCATTCATTCGTTCGTTTGCCCATTCATACATTCATTCGGTGTATTCATTCATTCATTCATTCATTCACCCTCCATTCATTGATTCATTCATTTGGTTTATTCATTCATTCATTCGGTTTATAAATTCATTCATTTTGTTTATTCATTCATTCGTTTTGTTTATTCATTCATTCATTTACCCTCATTCGTTCATTCATTCATTCATTTACCCTCATTCATTCATTCATTTGGTTTATTCATTCGTTCATTCATTCATTCATTCGGTTTATTAACTAATTAATTCATTCAGTCGGTTTATTAATTCATTCATTCATTGGGTTTATTCATTCATTCATTCACTGAGCATACATTCATTCAATCATTCACTGGGCATACTTTCATTCACTGAACATACAGTAATTAATTAATTCATTAATTCATTCTTTCTTTGAGGATACCTTCATTCATTGAGTGTAGATTCATTCATTCATTCTTTCATTAGTTGAGCTTTCATTCATTCATTCATTCATTAAACTTATATTCATTCATTAAAGTTATATTCATTCATTCACTGAACTACATTCATTTACTCATTTTTTTTCACTCACTGATTCGTTCATTCGCTCATTCATTCACATTCATTCATTCATTTATTTACTCTTTTGCATATCCTTGTACCCCGGTTGTATATCTGTGTATATTTGTACTGTCCTCTTTCATCTCTTATCTCTGTAGTTCCACACACACACACACACACACACACACACACACACACACACACACACACACACACACACACACACCATGAAGCATCTCTCTCTCTCTCTCTCTCTCTCTCTCCCTCTCTCTCTCTCTCAGCTTTCCCCTTGTCCCCTGCCGTGTACCGAGCCGATCTTATCCCTGCTAATCTCAACAGCCTTCCTTCTTAATTACGTTATCTCGTCGCGACACTGTAGTTTCACACCGATAACACGCCGCCTTTCTCACACACACCCCATCTCTCTCTCTCTCTCTCTCTCTCTCTCTCTCGCTGTCTCTCTCTCTCTCTCTCTCTCCTTACCTACCTACCAGTTTATCTATCCTGTTTATGTCTCTCTATTTATCCGTCTATCTATCTGTCTACATATATATTTATATGTCTTCACCTCAGTCGATAACAGAAGGGGAGACAAGAGAAATGAGGGTTTAGAGAACATAAGAGTGGGAGAGGGAGGATGGGGAGGGTTTATGGGGAGGGAGAGTGGGAGGGAGTGAGGGGAGGGAGAGAGCCTGACTAAAGGGATACTGGGAGAGAAAAGAATGAAACGAGGGAGGGAAGGAGAACGAAGTGTGAGGGTGGGGAGAATAGGAAGGAAGGAGGGGTGAGTTTGAGGGGAGCCGGGGAGTGATGGAAGAGATTGGGGGAAAGTAGAGAGGAATGAGAATGTGGGGAGAGAGGGGAAATTGAGACGAGGGAGGG
>NC_137027.1:2195149-2200149 GCF_032717465.1 Coenobita brevimanus | reverse complement strand
CCCCTCTTAATTTGTATATGGTACGCTGGCGAGATTACTGCCCTTCACCCATCACTCACTCCCTCTCTGTTCTCCTCACTCACCCTTCCTCTCTCTCTCTTCCCATCACTCACGTCCCCCTCCCCTTTTCTTCTCTGTCCGTTTGCTCACTATCTGTCTGTCTGTCTGTCTGTCTGTCTGTCTGTCTCTCTCTCTCTCTCTCATTCACAGTTCATTTCCTTCCTTTTCCATTTCACAACCACATTCCTCCCTCTGTTTCTTCTTCCTCACTCATTATTCTATTTCTTACTTTCCCTCCCCCTCCCAACTACTAGCACTTCTTCCCCTACCCTTTCCCCTCCCCTTTCCACATCAACTGCCTTCTCTCTTCCTTAACTTGTCTATTTCTTATACTCTTTACATTCCCTTCCCGTTTCCTTTCCTTTTTCATCTCATCCTATATTTTTCTCGTAACCTTCCCCTTCCCTCTTCTCCACTCTTTCTTTTTCCCTTTCCCCTCTCTTCCTTCCCTTCCCTTCCCTTCCCTTTCACCCCCTCTTCTGTATTCAAATTTTAACCTTCCCTCCTCTCCCACTCTTCTTGCCTCTTCCCCTCCCTGTCTTCCCCTCCCCTCCCACTCTCCTTGTCCCTTCCCCTCCCTGTCTTCCCCTCCCCTCCCCATAACTCCTCCAATTTTTCCCTCCTTACCTCATCTTCCTCCTCCCCTCACCCCTCCTCTTCTCTTCCCACCTCTTTATCTCCTTCGCTACCTCCTTCCACTTCCTTCCCCTCCCTTCATTTGCACCCTCATCCTCCCCTCCTCTCCCCTTACTCCGCTTCCCCTCCCTTCCCTCCCTCTCCCTTCTCTTCCTATTCCCACCCCTCCCCTTCCTTCCCCGTCTCTTCCCGTCCCCACGCCTCCCCTTCCTTCCCCTCTCTTCTCCTCCCTTCCCCATAACTCCTCCAATTTTTCCCCTCTTTACCTCCCCTTATCACCCCCTCGATCAGGCGCTGCTCAGACTTACGGCTCCCTCTTTATTGCTTCGCCCCTCCCCACCTGTGTGTGTGTGTGTGTGTGTGTGTGTGTGTGTGTGTGTGTGTGTGTGTGTGTGTGAGAGAGAGAGAGAGAGAGAGAGAGAGAGAGAGAGAGAGAGAGAGAGAGAGAGACGTGGGCCTGTGGTTTTGGGAGCTTGAATGGCACCACCACCTTTTTCTCACTGGTTTATTTTGTATACCATGGCTCTAGTACCTGTGAGCGCCCTCCATGCAATCTGGCGTTGTGCTACTTTCAGTTGACTACCCTGAGTACCGAGCCAAATGGTGTCGTGTAACGCCTGATGGTATCGTGGGTTCAGGCGTTCCAATTGGATGTGGCCCATAAGGGTGTACATCCGAGGAGTGACTGGTCACTCTTGCTTTAAATGTTGGGCCTCAATAGCGTAGCCCCGAGTCTGTGCGCCCTTGTGGAGCAATAAAGGAGTGGATAATGGGTGGATGGATGGATCTGAATTGTTCTTTGTATGCTGTTTATATACTGCGCTTGTAAATATAATATCTCATATATAATGAAGGTTAGATCTAACCTTTCTATTTCGAATAGTCTCCTTTAGGCTGAGTAATATTGTCTGGCAACATCACGGACAAAATGGAAACGATCTGAGTAAAATTATTTATACATATGAGTATATACAGTATATATATATATATATATATATATATATATATATATATATATATATATATATATATATATATATATATATATATATATATATACTCGTATGTATAAATCATTTACTCAGATCGTTTCCATTTTCTCCTTGATGTTGCCAGACAATATTACTCAGCCTAAAGGAGACTATTCGAAATAGAGGGGTTACATATAGCCTTCATTAAACCCTTCAGTTCTAGGACACTCCTATGTACTCAGTGCGGGAGACTGCACCAATCAAATAATGTGAACCCGTGTCCACATGTCTGTCTAAGGTTCAAACCTCTGATTTTATACTGTCATTGACTTCCCAGAGATTGCTCTCAAAATCAGGTACTTTTTTCTTGCCTGACCCTTAGGCTTTCCATCAAGTTTGATTTAAACCGAAACAAAACTGTCTGAGCTGACATTGCCTTGTGATCTTGACATTTGACTGATTGTCCTCAAAAGAGAATGTCTATATCCTTCTCTTATCCTGAACTGCTCCACAAAGATTGGTCTAAATCGGATAAAATGTTTAAGTTGACCTTGCCATGTGGTCCTCACCTTTCATCTCTTGTTAAAAAAACAAAGGGTTTATCCCATGGCTGATCCTCATCCTTTCCACCAATTTTAGGCCAAACCAGACCAGAACTGTGTCAGTTATTTCGTTCTTACACAGACACACAGGTCAAAAATTGACCTTGCCTTGTGACCTTGACATTTGGCTGATTGTTTTCAAAGTTTAATCTTTTCGTTCTAGCCATTCCCTCAAGCCTTCTGTCAGATTTGGTCTAAATCGAATAAAAACTGTCCGGGTTGACCTTGCTTGGCCATACTTTACCTTATGTTTGCGACCTTGACTTTTGACTTATTCTCAAAAACAACAGGTCAACCCCTCAGCTGACCTTCAACCCTTCCAAATTTACTTAAAATAAGATAACTCTTTGAGTTAATTTGTTCACACACACACACACACACACACACACACACACACACACACACACACACACACACACACACGTCGAGTAAAACATGACAACACTCTTGCTTCGCGAGAGCAGGTGTATAGACTATGATGGCTCTTAGCTGAAGCAGTGATTTTTATCCTCTGCGTCGAGACCCAGAATTGAGTCGCCAGACGCTATCGAGTGGGTTGGTAGTGCTGTCAGGTGACTCTCCTAACTTTCCTTTTTGGTCAAAAAATGGACACATTGAGGAGTGTGAGGTACAGTGTAACTGAAACAAGTTAGATTTTATTAGCGTCAGTCACTGATTTAACTCACAGTGAATGAACTCTTCTTCAGGGGGATCCAACTGTGACTGAAAGCTGAATGTGATTATCAGTGATAACCACTGTGTGATTGTCAAACGTGTCGTAAGCAAACCATAGGACTATCATTAAACAACTGGGACAAGGTGATACGTGTGTGTTTCCTCAGTAGTTTGTGCATGTCGACTGGATGCATGAACTTAATTAAAAATATTCCCAAGAGTATGCAGGACTATGTATTAAAAAAAAAAAAAAGATGAGCGCTTTAAAATCTCCTCACAAAAACTAGTAAACTCTGCGTTTGTTGCCACATTACAATCATTTCACGATAGAATTTAATGTTCCCTATAAAAAACATTTAAAAACTGATATCAAACAAATGAGAAAGATGTGCGGCAGGATCTCCCCCCAAAAATATTAAATTGTTTTTAAAATGATCTGGTGAAATTAAAAAAAAAAAGTGCATTTGTAATATTTGAGTTTTTTTATTTTATTGTGGTATGATCATTATTTTTGGGTTTCAGGAGCCTGGTGCCACACAGGTATTGCCATACACCTGCTGATGGGTTTATTTGCCACCGTTCTCCATTTTTCTAACCCCAGTTAGTGTGTACACTTCCCATATCAAGGGCTAATTATAGTACGTTATTTAATTCAACAACCATTTATATGTCGCCTGCCTATTTTCGCTTTCACAGGAGTACTGGCAAACTTGTATGGAGATAATATAACGTTATTATAACATGTTTTAGGCATACCAACTCTACCGTTCTATTGATCTTCGATGAACGGCATTCTCGGTGATTTAAAACTAGCACACAGGAAAGACTCTTCGTGCAGGTTTTCGTGGAAAATGGAGGAGGTAGCTTAATACTACCACCGTTAAAACCTCTGAACTGAAGGAATTAAACCTGTATTGAGATGTGATGAGGTTATGTTATCTAGACATGGTGTGAAGATGAGAGTGGGAGTGTTTATGTGGCGTGTCGGTGGGTCTTGTGGAGGATCAGTCAATGAATAAATTGTAGCAGCGGGTCTACAGAAACCCAACATGGTCGGCGAACTCTTTCAAGCCGTGTTTTATGGGTCCTTAAAGCACCTGATCCGTAAGGCCGAGGAATACCAGTTTTTGTCAAGACAGAAGCACCCTGCGCCTGTCCAGTGCTACACTTAGGTGTAGTCTATGGGCTTTGAGGATTGTTTGGTGAGAAGTGTTTGTGGAAATTTGGTGCGTTGAAGTGATCGATTTGTGAGTATGAGAGGCAACTTGAATAGCGTGTGAACATGACAGAGCAAGTGGAAGGACATACTATTGCACTCTCTTAAATATCTGCTCCAGGTATAATGGAACCCAGTACTAGATAACTGGCAGACGCACGCAGTACCAGGGACTCCTAGGATTAGTGAAAGCTGTTTCACTGAAATTTTCTCTGTCGCAGTTGTTCTCTCTCCACCACGTAAGCTGGTATCAGTTGGTAAGGCATGTGTCTGGCCACTTCAAAGGTATGAGTGTCCCCTGGTGCAGTCCCGCCACAGGGGTATGACTGGCAGCAAATGGGAGGGACAGAGGAGGGGGGGGTGGAGAGAGTGAGGGAAGAGAGAAGAGAAAGGTGAGGAAAGAGAGAAGGGTCGTGTGGGAAGAGAGCAAAGGAAGAGTAAGGGAAAAGGGGAAGGAAGTTTGCAAGAAGAAGGAATGGAAGAGTGAGGGATTAGAGAAAAAGTGGGATCGAGGAGGGGAACGAAGGAAAAAAAAAACGTGAGAAAAATTATGAGAAATGGAAGGGAAAAAAAAAAAAAAGAAGGAATGAGGTAACAGGTGACATGTAGTTGTATGGTACGTAGGAGGACTACTGGGCCTTGTGAGCAGACTATGAAGCATATGGCCAGAGTCGGTCTCTCTCTCTCTCTCACACACACACACACACACACACACACACACACACACACACACACACACACACACACACACACACACACACACACACACACACACACACACACACACACACACACACACACACACACACACACACACACACACACACACACACACACACA
>NC_137027.1:2170149-2187649 GCF_032717465.1 Coenobita brevimanus | reverse complement strand
TCTTCCTTTCTCGTCCTTCCTCTCTCCCCTTCTCCTGTCAGTTTCTCCTGGCTCACCCACGCCTTAACCTTCCTCACCCTTTTTTACTATATTCCTGTTGCTCTCTCTCTCTCTCTCTCTCTCTCTCTCTCAGCCTTTCCTTTACCTTCTCCTTTCTCCCCCCGCTCTCAATTTATTCCTTCCCTTATGTCTCCTTCCTTTCTTTCTTCTCATTCCTTAACTCTTCCTTCTCCCCCTATTCCTTCCCTTCCTTCTCGTTTCCCTCCTCTTCCCTCCCATTCCCCTTGTCCTTCCTCATACTTCCCTTCCCTTCTTCTCTGCCTTCCCCTTCCCCTTACCTTCCCCTCCTTTTTCCTGTCCTGTCTTCCTTCCACCCTCCCTCCTCCATCCTCATCACCTCTTCCTGTTTCTTCCTTCCTTTCCCTCTCCTCTTCCCCTCCTTGTCTTTATTCTCCCTCTTCCTTCCTTGCTTCCTTCCTTTTTTCCTTCCTTCCTTCCTTTCTCATCGTTTCCTACCCTTCCCTTCCCCTCCTTTCTCTCCTCTTCCTACTACCTCCTCTTCCCTCCCTTCCCTCCCTTCTCCCCCTCCTTCCCCCACCCCCTCTCGTTCCTCCTCCCCTCCCCTCCCCTCCCCTCCCTCGTACTTCAAAAGGGGTTAATGTATCCGACAAAAACAGAGGCACTTGGCTCGGATTGGCACTGCTCTGGCACTCTCTCTCTCTCTCTCTCTCTCTCTCTCTCTCTCTCTCTCTCTCACATACATACACACACACACACACACACACACACACACACACACACACACACACACACACACACACACACACACACACACACACACACACACACACACACACACACACACACACACACACACACACACACACACACACACACACTTCACATGACCATTTTCTTTACTCATTCTTTTGTACTTCACCTTCTGTATTTTCTTCCTGAATGTCTGTCTGTTTGCCTGTTCCCCCCCTCCTCTCTCTCTCTCATCCGTACACTCCATGGCACTCACTCATCTCTGGCACTCTGTACCTTACGCTCTTTCACTTTTTCACTCATCCTCTCACTTCTCCCTTTGCAGACAAACTCTCTCTCTCTCTCTCTCTCTCTCTCTCTCTCTCTCTCTCTCTCTCTCCTTTACACTCACCCACAGTATATCTCCCTTAGTATCTCACTCTCTGGCTGTCTCACTTTCTTCCTCATTAACCTTGGCTCTTTTCACAGCCCTCTTCCTGCTCTCTCTTTAACACTAGTGCCTTCTCACATTTCCCCTTCTCTTTAACTCTCAATGACCCTTTCTCCCCCTTCTCTCTCTCTTTCTCTCTCTGAATATATATATATATATATATATATATATATATATATATATATATATATATACACTATATATATATATATATATATATATATATATATATATATACACACACACACACACACACACACACACACACACACACACATCTAGACAGGCTTCCCCGATAAACTGACATGAAAATTATTTGTAAGTAGCAAGAATACATTGACAATTACGTCATCGGATTGAATGGGTTGTCGTTGTTGTTGTTGCAGTTTCTGTTCCCCGGTCGGTCTGGCCGAGCAGACCTGTCGCCCACAAACAATAAGCCCCCTGTGGCCGACAGCGCCTCACCAGGAACGGAACAGGGTCTTTTCGCATGACTTTAACTGCTTAGTAAGTATGACTGAGTTCCCCTCATCGGAATGTTGTACAAGTCCCGCTTCGGAACTTCGACTCCACGTCACCCCCTTGTTAGTACATCCCGGGACGATGGTAACCATCCATCTTGTGTCATTTTGGTGGGCTAACGGGTGCTACACCTTGGCCAAAGGTGGCCTGGGACTATGCACGGCAGGGGCGTCCATCTTCCCTGAGTAGCAGACATATGCTCTGGCTGCATACCCAGGGATTGAAGGGGATTACATGGTATGCATCTGTGCGCGTAAATTTGTGGATGAACTATTCTGGACACTACCACTGAACCGTTCCCTTATTACGGTAAATAATGAGACGGTGAGCAATGACTTATAGCCCAGTGATGCGATCTTCGGAATCCAACAAACTTTTCAGAATATTGTATAAGAATTTTATAATAATTATAGTAATAAATGGAGCGATATTCTTGACGTCACTTGTATGTAGTTTTGAACGACTGATGAGAGCATTTTCGAATCTTACCGTTTGGCACTTAATGCATCAATATATTGTTGTACTATTAGTATATTGGATGCGGCGCAGCTCAGCAATACAGTCCATAAAATTACTCGTATATATAAGGCGTAAAAAAACTAATATATAACAAACTTAAAGCTGATTAATTGTAGCTTTTACCATTAGTCTCCTGTGACTAGTAGATTTTTTTTTCACGTAGCAATTTATCGCTTCTGTTAAATTTCACTCATGTTTTCAGTTCCTGTATTTCTTGTACCGCTGATTGTAGAAGGATCAAGATGCTAGACTGTGGGGGTATTTTATAATGTTTTGTTATCCTACTCTTAAATATCTCGAATTAAAGAGTAACATTTTATATCAGTGGTAAGGCTGTAAGGTAGTGAGGATAGTAATGTATCTGTAGGCTGTGTATCTCTGTAACTCTGTCTGTACATTCTTTCATTGGCACGCTCACAACCCCTACCTCCTTTACCTTGTAAGTGACTCCATATCTGACCCTCTCTCTCTCTCTCTCTCTCTCTCTCTCTCTCTCTCACCCTTTGATCCACAAATACAGTGACAAATGAGAAGTTGACTTAAAGATGAACAGGAAATGGAGATGGAGGGAAGGGGGAAGGGAGGAGGAGAAGGAGTGGGGAGGAGGAGGAGAGGGAAGGGGGAGGGAAGGGAAGATTAAAGGAGGGAGGGAGGTGGAGAAGGAGTGGAGAGGAGGGAAGGGAGGAGAGGGGAAAGGAGAGATGACAGAAGGAGAAGGGTGGAGAGGGAAGGAGAGAAGAAGAAGGTTGAGAGGGAAGGAGGGTGAATGAAGAGGGAAGAGGAGCAGATGAAGAGGGAAGATGATGATGAGGAAAATATGAAGAACGAGGAACAGAAGAGGAACCAGAGCAAATGAGAAAGAAGAGGAAGGGATGGGGCGAAAGCAGAGAGAGAGAGAGAGAGAGAGAGATGAATAATGAGTGAATGGAGGTGTGGCTCATTCTCTCCACCACACTAATGATGGGTCTAATTTTGGGTTTCCTCCGGCCTGTTTCTGGCTCCTGGCCACCCTGTTAATAATAGTACAAATAGGATGATGGTGTCCAGGATGATTGGGTGCTGGTGATGACGTTGATGACAATAATAATAATGATTTTTTTTTATTGATTTTGCATTATACCTTTTTACTTTCTGTGGATCTTTTCCAAACCCATATATATATATATATATATATATATATATATATATATATATATATATATATATATATATATATATATATATATATATATGTTAGATACAAAGATAGATATACTTACATGCAACTTCTTGTTTACTTATCCACACATGGACACACTTCCTCATAAAAGCTCGCACACACACACACACACACACACACACACACACACACCATCCTTCTTTTCCTTAAGTAAGAAAGATGACACGACAAAGCCGTAAAGACAACTGAGAGGAGGCATTAAAAAACTAAGCCGCCTTTGCCAGTGACTCTAGTTTGTTTTGGTGCCCCCTCGTAAACCAGGCGAGGGGCATGGAGGGGCAGGGCATGATTAGCGGCGCCGTAACGAGGTGATTTGATGGCTGAGGCTTGTTAAGGTGGAGTTTTATGGGTGGGGGTGATGAGGATAGGGGGAGGTGAAGGAGAAGGAATGGGGATGATGGGAGGGGAGATGTGTATTGGGAGAGAGTGAGGGGAGGAAATGGGGAGGAGGGGAGGGTTGATGATGATGGAGAGAGGAAGGGGGTGAAATAAGAGGGTAGAGAAGGCAAGATGAGAAAGGGGAGAGAATGAGGAGAGAGGAACTGGGTTGAGGGAAGAGGAGATGAAGATAGGGAGGACGTATGGAGGAAGAAGGGAGGAGAAAAGAATAGGAAAGGTAGAGATAGACGTGGATAGGGGGAATGGAAGGAGAGGAATTGCAAGGAGCAGGGTAGGGGTATGAGTGAGAGGAGTAGAGGAAGGAGATGAAAGGGTGGGGAAGAGATGGAAATGGATGAAGGAAATGGAAATAGAGGTGAGGGGGGAAAGCGATTAGCGAGGGATAGAAAAAGGGTAGGGAATAGGAACAGAAGATGAAGAATTGGCGAATTGAAATAGGAGAAGAATTATGAGGGCGAGAGGAGCAAGAAGGAATGGGAGAGGGAAAGGAGGTGGAAGTGTGAGGGAGAAGTGAAGATCGAAGGAAATAAAATGGTGGGATGGAAGAAGGATGGGGAGAGACGTGAGAGAAAAAAAAATGGTGAGGAGAGGAGATGGGGGAAAACTGGCGTCTTTTAAGAGCTGTCGTTGAAAAAAAAAAAGTAAAAATCATCACCTCTTTAAGTCAGAACCGGGACATAAGTTGTATAATATTAGTCTAAGAATTTATTTATTCATTGCCAAAGATGAAGGGTCAAAATTGGTCACTGCAAACTTCAGCAAGTACTTAATCCAGGACACAACAACATAATTTACTAAGGCGGTCTACAAGAGGACCTTCGCAGTTATTTAGTCCGCCTCTGAGGAACATCTCTGCCACCCACCAGTTTATCAGCGTAACCCATTCAATTTGATATATTTGTTCACATTTTATCCCAGCTGTTTTCAAGTGATTTTGTTTAGTTTTTGAAGGATCTCTTGTATTGAAGGGGTTAATAAAGACTATGTCAATCCCTCCGGTACAAAGAATATAGTCTTAGCTGAGTAAAACCGTCTGGAAGTAACAAAAAATAGAATAAAATACATCGTAATGCCAGTATCAGTAAGGTGCTTGTCTATTATTACCTCTGCCAACGAAGTTGGAGGAGGTTATGCATTGACCTGCGTTAGTCTGTCCGTCTGTCCAGATGATATCTCCAAAAGTTCTCAGTAAATTTCAATGACATTTTGTTGAAGGGTGGGCCATGGGCCAAGGAAGAAGCGATTAAATTTTAGGGCGGATCCGCATCCGGATCCTTTTTAATGGCAGTGGTATTGGCGGAGATATGCATTTTCTGCATGCTTTCTAGTTTTTGTTTTTCTATGGTCTCCAGTTCACTACAAAACTGCCAGAAAAAGACCGTTCATTTAAAATATTGTTGGTGAAGATTTTTGGCTTTTAACAAGATTTGTTAGCTTTCTGCGTCGGTTTGAGTTCATTTTCCTGCGACTTTGTCTCCCTGATAAGCTGTTGCTTTCTACGCTTTGATGGTAGTAGTATTTTGAGTTTTTGTAATTCGTCAGTGTACGATAAATTCTTTAATGATCAAATAAGTGTTTATTTTATTTTTTGCAGATATTCCTCCTTTTCAGTATTCGTCATTTACTATGGAGACCAGAATTGCACACCGTTCTCTCTATAGCTCTAATTACGCCATATATAGAAGGGGTATGATTCTCGTTTTCTTTGTAAGTAGAATTCCCTAAATGAATGTGAGTGTCCGTTGCCTATCTTGCTGTACTAATATGTTGGCTGAGGTTTTTAGGTTATCAGGTACGGTGCAGTCTAAATAGCGATAACAATGATAATGACCACACACACACACACACACACACACACACACACACACACACACACACACACACACACACACACACACACACACACACACACACACACACACACACACACACACACACACACACACACACACACACACACACACACACACACACACACACAGAGAGAGAGAGAGAGAGAGAGAGAGAAATCAGGCCTTGGAGGTAAAAGAGGAGGTGAGGAGAGAGAAGTTAAATCTGTTCATTATCTGGTGTCCTAATAAGGGGGGTTCGTGCCTTACCTTCCTCTCTCTGCCTCCCCCTTCCTGCCTCCCCCTCCCTGCCTCCACCTCCCTGCTACTGTTTAAGGGAGGTAGGACGTGAGGTGCCCTGCCATGCCCTACATTGCCCTGGGCTCCTGTGACTTAATATATTTGCTGCCCCAGTGAATTATGCCCTGCCATGCCTTGCCCTGTCCTGCTCTGCCCCTCCTTGTCTTTCTCTGCTCTGCCCTTCATTGACCTGTCCTGCTCCGTCCTTCCTTGCCCTGCCCTTCCTTCCCTGCCCTTCCTTCCCTACCCTACATACCCTACCCTACCCTTTCCTACCCTATCCTACCCTACCCTGAGACGCTGTGCCCTGGCCTGCCCTACTCCAGACCACCCTACCATGCCCTGTCCTGTCCTTGTTTGCCTATCGTGACCACCCGTACCTTCATACGCAATGCTTTGTTTCGCCTCAACCCTCTGCTGCCCTCCCTAGACCTTCCTTGCCCCCCCCCCCGCTCCCTCTCTCTCTCTCTCTCTCTCTCTCTCTCTCTCTCTCATTTTAATCTCCCTAGTCCCTACCCTGTCCTCCCAGTCCCCCTTCTCTCTCTCCTCTTTTTCTCCCTCTCTCTTTAATCACCCTCCCCCTTCCCATCCCTCCCAGTCCTCTCTTCCTTCTCGTTTTTCCCATTCTCTTTAAATTCCATATTCGTTCCTCTGCCCTTCCTGTCCTCTCTCCCTCTCCTCTTTTTCTCCCTCCCTCTTTTTAATCTCCCTTCTCCCTACCCAGCCCTCCCAGTCCCTCCCCCTCCCTCTCTCCCTCTTCTTTCTCTCCCTCTCTCATCAATTTCCCTCTTCAGTCCTCTTCCCATCCTGTCCCCCTCCCCTCCCCTCCCCTCTCTTTTTCTCCTCTCTTTAATCTTCCAATTCCCTCCCAACCCCCCCATCTCTCTCTCTCTTGCATCTCCTTTTCTCCTCCACTCTTTAATCTCCCTAGTCCCTGTCCTAGACCCCCCCCCTCGCCTCTCTCTCGATAGATAGATAGATAGATAGATAGATAGATAGATAGATGGATAGATAGATGGATAGATAGATAGATAGATAGACTGATGTATAGATAGATGTATAGACAGATAGGGGTATAGGTAGACATGTATAGATAGATGTATAGATAGATAGAGGTATAGACAGATAGATGTTTAGATAGATAGATAGATAGATCGATAGATGTACAGAAAGATAGATAGATAGATAGGTAGATAGATAAATATTCCTTCCCCTGCCATGCCTTCCCATCCCCCTCCTCCCTCTCTCAAGCTCTCTCTCCTCCACTCTTCCTCCCCTCCTCCCTCCTTCCTCCACCCTCCCTCCCCTCCTCCCACCTCTACTCCCTTTTCCCTCCCCTCCTCCCTCCTTCCTCCGCTCTCCCACCCCTCCTCCCTCCTCTCTCCCACCCCTCCTCCCTCCTTCCTCCACTCTCCCTCCCCTCCTCCTATCTCTCCTCCACTCTCCCTCCCCTCCTGCCACCTCTCCTCCACTCTCCCTCCCCTCCTCCTATCTCTCCTCCACTCTCCCTCCCCTCCTCCCTCCTTCCTCCACTCTACCACCCCTCCTCCCTCCTTCCTCCACTCTCCCTCCCCTCCTCCTATCTCTCCTCCACTCTCCCTCCCTCCCCTCCCTCCTCCCGCTTCCTTAACATACAAATTAAATCATTACTTACTGTGTGTTGATGTTGGTGCTGATAGGGAGGATGAGAGGAGGGAAGGAAGGAGAGGGATTGGAGGAAGGGAGGAGTGGATGGAGGTAAATAGATAAGGAGGAAGATAGGTAGATAGACGGATAGAGAGGTAGATAGATAGACTGATAGCTAGATAGATAGAGGGACAAATAGAGGTAGAGAGATAGATAGATAGAGGGGTAGATAGAGGGACGGATAGATAGATAGATAGAGGCTGGATAGGACAGATAGATAGATAGAGGGGTAGATAGAGGGACGGATAGATAGATAGATAGAGGCTGGATAGGACAGATAGGTAGATAGAGGGGTAGATAGAGGGACGGATAGATAGATAGAGGCTGGATAGGACAGATAGGTAGATAGAGGGGTAGATAGAGGGACGGATAGATAGATAGATAGAGGCTGGATAGGACAGATAGGTAGATAGAGGGGTAGATGGTGGGTGGATAGATAGATAGATAGAGGCTGGATAGGACAGATAGGTAGATAGAGGGGTAGATGGTGGGTGGATAGAACAGACTGATAGACATAAATAGATGGAGGGATAGATAGATAGATAGCTAGACAGATAGACAGGTAGGTAGATAGACAGATAGAAAAATAGATTGATAGGCAAATCGACATAAACTAATTGATGAGGTAAGTGGGACGGTCAGATCGATAGATAAATAAATTGATAGATAAATAGATAGAAAAATAGAGATCTTGCCTGAACTGATTACATTAATTTTGGCGGTAGTTGGAACAGAATTAAGAGATTCCATTTTCCAGTAAGGATTAGCGGATTTTCTTTCTTTTTTTTTTTTTTGTAAGCGAGGCCTCCGCTGAAATGAGTAAAAATCCTAGCAATAATTAAATAAACTCGCCCGTATTATCGTTAAGTCAGAAGGCACCCCAGCGCCTCTTCCTTAGCGATTTATTTTTGGATATGGCTGCTTCGTATCATTATGTACGTTATATATACAGAGATTGACGACTCTTGGCGGATTTGTATAACAGAATAGGGCAGTAAGGTGTAATAAGCAGAATAAATCGCTTAGGAAAAGGTGTTAGGGAGCTAGAATACCGGCCCAAAAATAACTATACTGGAGTAAATAGTGTTAATGAAGTACCTAAACGAAGATACACAGGGCTGCACCGATATTTATAAACATTCCTAAGTCTACAGTATGTATTGTGTGTGAGATTGATTGTATATACGCATTTCTACACCCATACACCCACCATACACTTAGAGTCAAATCAGAGTGAATATTACAGTGATATGAAAAGCAACATGGTCTTTGATAATAGCTGTTAGTAAGATTTGTTTGTCGTAAAGATGTAAAAAGATTCTTTGAACATACAACACCAGAACTGTACTACATATTCAAGGTGGGGTCTAACTAGAAATAGAAGGGAGAGGAGAAGGGAAGTATGGAGAGGACGACAGGGAAGGGAAGCGAAGAAGGAAGAAAATGGAGAGGAAGACAGGGAAGGGAAGAGAAGAAGGAAGAAAATGGAGAAAGTGAAGGAGAGGCAATGGGGGGGGGGAGGGAAACGACAAAAGAAAGAACGAAAGAAAGACTAAATAGCAAGACAGAGAGGATAAAGGTTGCTAAATGGAAAGGAATGAGAACTTGAAAAAAGAAAAAGAACATGAAAGAAAAGAAGGAAGAAGAAAGGTATGAGAAAGGGAGAAAGAGAGCGGGAATATTAGTAGGGCGAAATGGGAATGGCGAATAAGAGAAGGGAAATTAGGGAAATAAGAGAGTGATGAAAGGTAGATAAAAGGTAAGAGAGAGAGAGTGAGAGAGAAAGAGAGGAAGTGGAGATAAAAGAGGGGAAAGGGAATGAGAGAAAGAGAAGAAGAGAAATAGGGGAAATGAGATTGTGGAAAGGGAGAAGAGAGGCAGGAGAGAAGGAGAAAGTGAGAGAGGGAAAAAGAGGTGAAAAAGAAGGAGGAGAAGAATTAAAGAGAAGGAAGAAGAGATACAAGAGAAGGAAATAAGAGAAAATTAATGAGACTGTGAAGAAAGGGAGATGAGATGTAAGAGAGAAGGAGGAAGGGAGAGGTAAAAAGAGAGATGAAAAGGAAGAGGGAAGGGGCGTTAGAGAGAGGGAGAAGAGAAATAAGGGAGATGGAAGACGGAGATTAACGTGGCTCTCTCATAAGGATTTTTGAAACAAGGTGATGGAAGAGGGAGGGAGAGAAATGGGATGGAAGAGGGAGGGAGGGAAGGAGGGAAATGAAAGAGGGAGGGAGAGGAAATGAAGAGGGGGAGATAAGAGAAGAGGGGATGATGGAGGAGGAATGAAGCGTATATGAAGGAATTATAGTGTGTGTGTGTGTGTGTGTGTGTGTGTGTGTGTGTGTGTGTGTGTGTGTGAGAGAGAGAGAAAAAAAAAATCATTTAAAGGGGTAAGAGAGAGAGAGTCAGAAACATTCAAGAGAGACTGAGTGAGTGTACCATGTTTATTTATGATAGGTGAGAGAGAGAGAGAGAGAGAGAGAGAGAGAGAGAGAGAGAGAGAGAGAGAGAGAGAGAGAGAGAGAGAGAGAGAGAGAGAATCATGTTTGTTTATGACAGGTAAATGGTTTATCTGATTGTCTGTCACCCACCTTGTCTGTTCTGTGCTGTCAGGTGGCCAGGTTAGTTGGTAGATAAACTAACTGGTGGGTTAAATGACAAGTGGATAAGCAGATAGATAGACAGATGTATAGACTGATAGATAAATAGGCAGGTAGACAGAAATGAATAGACTAACTGACAGGTAAATAGGTAGGTAGATAGAGAAATGGATAGCCTGACAGGTAGATAGACAGATTGACGAATAGGTAACTGATCAGTAGATAGGCAGATGGATAGACTGACTGATAGGTAGATAGACAGGTAGACAGACTAATGGACGGATAAACTAAGAGTCAGAGGGGTAGGTAGACAACTGGATAAATAAACTGACAGGTAGACAGGTAGGTAGGAAGGTAGGTAAGTAGATGTCTTGACTAACTGACTAGCGGATTAAATTTTTCCTATCTCCAGACGATTATTTTCAGCTTAGGGAAGACTTTTGGGCCTTGAGGGATTCGATATCATGGTCATGTTAACACCCTCACCACCAGAGATCCCACCCAAGCTGAATACAGTCGCTTGGTGGTATAAAGAATGAAATCTAAGTGACGTCCTCAGGTGCTTGTAGTTAATGTGATGAAAATTAAAGCGTGGCGGAAGTTAGGGTGCAGTAGTAGTAGTAGTAGTAGTAGTAGTAGTAGATGCAGTAATTGTAATAGTAGTAGAGCAACCCCTTTCTGTTTGCCTGAGCAGACCCACCAACCACAGGCAAACGTCATCCATTCAGGTCCATTCCGTTGTAAATAAGTAACTGAGGAGTTGGTGTCAAGGAGCTTCCTAAGCCCACGGGGTTGCTTAAATCACTGATAAGTGGTGTCAGGGAGCCACCTATACCCACGGGATTACCCAAATCACTACGTGTCAAGTGGGGTTGGTGGAGGATTAGTGCCCCTCCCTGTAAAACAATTAACTCTAAGCCCTTGGCCACCCCGTTTGGGATACATGGCGTCTGGCAATGGATGGATGGACATGGGAAGAGGTGTTAAGGAGTCGCCCATGCTCAGAGGAAAACTTAAATCAGTAAGAAACGGTGTCAGGGAGCCTCCTAAACCCACAGAAAAGCTTAAAGTAATAATAAGCGATGTCAGGGAGCCTCCGAAGCCCACGGGAACACGTGCCACGGAGAGATATACGCCCTTACAGATAGGCAGAAGACGTATGGAAAGAATGGGCATAGGGAAGAAGGTGTGGGGAAGGGGAGGCAGGCAGGTAGGAGGGATATTGGAGGAAGATTTATTGCTGGGGGGATGGAGGGAGGGAGGCAGAGATGTGGGGAAGGAAGGAAGGAAGGAAAGAAAAGAAGGTAGAAGGAGGAGAGGAGGGGCAGGGGGGAGTGGAGAGACATAGGGAAGAAAGGAGAAGACAAGGGGGACGGAGAGAGGAAAGAGAGGAAAGAGAGGGAGAGATGGAGGAAAGAAAGTAATGGTTTATATGAAGGAAGATGGAACAGGCGAAACGATAGAAAAATGAAAAAAACGAAAATAAATGAAAACAGTAAATAGAAGAGAAACAAGAAGTGGAATAACAAAGAGAGAGAGAGAGAGAGAGAGAGAGAGAGAGAGAGAGAGAGAGAGGGGTGAGATATTGGAGAGGAGGTAGAGAAAATATGGGCTGTGAGGTATAAGGTAAATTTCTATGAATAAGTCAATTGGTTTGTGTTAAGGTGAGGAGGCTGAGAAATATATGGGGAGTGAGTCTTTTCTCTTTTTGTTTTTTGGTTTATTATTATTATTTTCTTGATAATAATAAAAATAATAGTAATAATACAAATAATAATAATAATTATAATAATAATAATAATAATAATAATAGTAATAATAATAATAATAACAATAATAATAATAATGTGATTAATTATATTATTATTATTATTATTATTATTATTATTATTATATTATTATTATTATCAGATAAAGTGATACTGTTGTGATTAGAAGTGCACAGTATTTTATTCAGTGTCTTAGGTTGATGTTAGCATCAGTTATTGCTTGATAAATCTGAGTTGATCTCTTGGTGTTCTTCACAATAGCCTTTGAAGTGTTTAGGCCTAAGGATTATAAGAATGCCATTATCATCATCATCATCATCACCATCATCATCAGCAGCAGCAGCAGCCTAATTTATTTCTCATGTTCAGAAATAGGATGGGTTTTCCAGAACTTGAAATAGTGCTCTCGTCTGCCACATTCCTACATCGAACTGATATAACCATGGTCCAGAGAACACATATTTTCTTGGCCTTGGATAGTACCATTTGACGAGCTGCATTTAAAAAGACATTACTTCCCTGATGATGTAATGAGCAGCAGATTAGCCCAGTGGTTTTTCAGGTCATTCCAGCAGCATTCAGGCTTTTCACATCCAGTCTGGCCCAATTAGGTCATTGTGGGTGGTGGGAAATGATGAGGGGGGAGGGTATGCTCCGTGAATATTGACATTGCAGGTTATGTCAGTGACTTCTCGAAATCAGAATGAATTTTGATCGTAAAGAAATGCGTGGGGGTGAGTAGGAGAGGAGTAGGAAGGACAGACTGTGACGGTGATGGACATTGGTGCAAAGAGGGACTAGTGTACCCTGTGAAGTTGCGTCTTGTGATGCACATTAAAAAAAAAAAAAAAAAAACACATCAGGGGTACCAGCAAAAATTAGCCGTGTTTTATTATTATTATTATTATTAGTAGTAGTAGTAGTAGTAGTAGTACTATTATTTTCAATCCTGCGAAGCTGGATGGTGTCATTTTCGGCAACTCGGCCTATATCGCTGCGTGAAATTCCGCCTGTCTGTGTGTGTATCGGTCTGCCAGCCTGTGTGTCTGGGCCTTAACTCTTCCTGGGTTATGTGATGAAGTTGAATGAAGCTTCACAGGTGAGTTTTCTGCATACTCCGAAAGTCTTCCGGTTTAAACAATTTTCCAACCATGATTTTTAGGGGGTCAGCTCCGTGCCAAATTAAAAATTCTGAGAAATAGTGAAAGGCAGGCGGATATGGTTTTTATATTTTAGTACAGACTGTGCAACGGACTCTCATTCGTAATGCGATATTTAGGGAGCTTGACCTCCCAGTGATTCATGGGGACCATCCCCCCTCCCTAGAATAAAAGCAATCAGAAATAGAGGAAAGTGAGGATATGACATTCAGTGAAACTTCTCAGGTCAGTTCGTCTGGGTCCTTAATAACGTCTTCTATTAAATAATATTTTCCACCATTACTGTTAGGGGGGCCAACCCCTTCCAAAACTTATAAAGGATACAAAATGGCAGACGGAGGGCAGATATTGTTGTGATATCTTAGTATGTACATGTTTTAGAATGAGCTCCCATCACCAAACTACTACAACTACTACTACTACTACTATTTTGTAATTCTTTCAAACAACATGCACATCTCAGGACTGGATATGCAGTTTCCATGTTTTCTCGCTATGCACAAGATCAAGCTTCATATCTACTTTGTTATTACTATTATTACCATTATTATTATTATTATTGTTATTATTAAAAGCATCCACTGCATTAATCTTTATATCATCAGATAAAGAAATCATTTATCACCAAAGAAGAATAAGCTTCACACTTCCATTTGGTGTCATCATCCCTTATATCAACGCCATCCCTGCCATCCATCACCCTCCATCCCTCTCCAGCCGTGTTTACCTCACAGCCTCGCCCTCCCGCCACCAGATGTCTCCCGGGTTTGTTTACATTGGGGGAGTTGCTGGGTACCGCTTGACATTTCATCTGTATAACCTGTAAATCAAAATAAACGCACTTCTTTGTACATTATTTACATTTTTATTAATATATATAGATTATTAGAGGTTTTATCCTTAGTTTATCTTCTTTTTGCTTACCAGTGAATAAAAAACGGAGATACACGAGCGGGAACTAATGTGTAAACAATTGAGTATAGTTTCACTGGGTGTGATTTCATTGTTTATGCTTTGATGTTTTTCTTGTAAACACGAATGGTGGGAGGGAGGGAAGGGGTGTAGGGAAGGAAGGGAGTGAGGGAAGGGTGTAGGGACGGCAAAGGGAGACAGGGAGGGAATGGTAAGATATGTGGGACGGAAGGAAACAGTTTAGGAGACGAGAAAGAGGGAAATATAGTGAGAATACATTAATAACCAGGGATAGATAGACAGATAGAGAAGAGGGGGAAAGTGGGTATTACAATTTGGGTGATAGACAGACAAACAGATAGCTGCTAAATTCACCACACTTTTTTTTTAGGGGGGGGGTCGTAAGACAGGATGGCTCAGCGGTCGTCATGACAACCAGTAGACACCCAGTTCGCTTTCCCTCCACACTTTACCTGCACTGGCTGTTCTCGTGTACTTAGGAGGCTCCCACTCATCTCTTCCTTAGCGATTACTTTGCTTGTTGAACCCAACTCGTTATATCGCACAACATGGATATAATCGTGTGGCACTAACAGATATGGGGTACAGGCCTACTAGACGCCATACACGAGGAAACCGTTGACGCGTTCACTTCCAGGAATTTCTCGTTGGGTGGATAATGTAGTTTGGCCGTATTAAAAATCAAATATAGAAATAGAATTCAAAATGGGTTGGTATTATCTTGCATGTCTATAAATTCATAATGCTAACAGACTTTGCATGAAAAACAATAAATTAACATGCGACGGTAATGTACTATTAAATTACGATCATTAGAAACTAATTATTTCGCTATTAAAGCCGACCCAGCCAGAATGAAGTGTTAAGTGTGTGTGGACCTTATATCTGTGAAAATTGATACTGAGGAGGTGCTGGGGAAACTGAAACCTTGGAGAATCATGGCATCCCGTTTGGTCTCATTAAAAAATATTATGGTGAACATAGGTGATTAGTTAGAGCGCCCATCATTTTCTCGCTCGATGTGGTGCTGCCTTCAGGAGACTCTACACTGAGTGACAAGCCAAGTGATTTCTTGTAAATCAGGAAATAATTTACTATGCTGGGTGGTAACCATATGACCGAATGACGCCTGGTAATTTAGTGGGTGAAGGTGGATTGAGACAATAAGGGTTTTAATCCGAGGAAGGGCTGGGGTTTATTGCTCACATACTGCCTCAGGGGCAAGCAAGGTTGGTCACCCTCGTCTTATGTCAGAATTGAGTAGCCTAGCCCTGGGCTTTTACGCTCCTGATGGGGCAAAAAAGGATTTGAATGATAAATGGTTGGACACTAGCTCATGAAATATTACTAATATACCGGTATGTGCATGTGTGCTTATGTTTGTACTGTACTTGTATGTGTGTGTGTGTGTGTGTGTGTGTGTGTGTGTGTGTGTGTGTGTGTGTGTGTGTGAGAGAGAGAGAGAGAGAGAGAGAGAGAGAGAGAGAGGTAAACAGTATTCTCAGTCAGTGCGGTAATCCTCACGTTTATCAAGCTTTTCCCTCTAATTCCCCCGCCTTTGCTCTCTCTCCTCTCTCACCTTCTATGTAGGTTAAGCGAGGAACGTAAATCTCAACTCCGTAATCTCTACACCTCTCTCATTTTTCTCTTTATTAGCTTACTTTCTCTCCTTTCTTTCCAATTTAGCTTACTACACCTCTCCCTCTTTTGTTAACTTTATTTACTTTCTCTCTTTTCTTTCTCTTCTTTCATTCTTTTTCTTCAGATTAATTTACATTCTCCTTACCTCTTTTTTATTAGAGTTCTTTTCCTCTTTTATTTATTTTCGTGACTTAATTACTATCTTCTAAGGTCCATATTGCTAATTAGATTTCTTTTTTTCTGTTTAATTCGCTCTCTGATTTGTTTTTATTATATTTTATTTGTCTCTTTAAAACTTCTCCAAATTTAACAAGCTGTCTTTTTCCACTGAATTGTGTATATTTTCTCTTGTTCATCTCTCTCTCTCTCTCTCTCTCTCTCTCTCTCTCTCTCTCGTCTGCCATATATCTTCCTTTTTTGTCCACTTTATTATTGTTCTTCTGTGCCCTCCCTCTTTACATAGATCTCGCGTAATCCCTCCCTTTCTCTCTCTCTCTCTCTCTCTCTCTCTCTCTCTCTCTCTCTCTCTCTCTCTCTCTCCTGGTCTTCATTCCTTGCTACCATGATATTCTCCCTCCACCTTCTCCCTCTTCCCTCACCCCTCTCTCTCTCTCCCTCCACCAATATTCCTCTCTCTCATTTTTTCACTTAATTGTCATGTCTTTCTTTCTCCAGTTATACTTAATCTCATCCTTATCTTTATATCTTGTACCAAGTTTTTCCCTCCCCTCACACTTTTTATTCACCCTTCCCCTTCTCCTTCCCTTCTTTCCCTCTGCCTTTCATCTCTTCCCCTCCTCTTCCCCCACCCTGTCATGTACACTTCAACCTTCTTCTCCCTCAGTCGTACTCCTTTTCATGTCTCTGCCCTCCCTCTTGCACACCTCCACCCCCACCTCCCTCTCCCTATCTTTTCTCCTCCTCCACCTCCCCCTGCCCCACTTTCTCCCTCCCCCAAGAATACAAACCGCCGCAAGTTGTTTCAAAGAAAAACGTGAACCTCCAAGTTGGAATTGTTTCATGTTTTGCTCAGTCCCAGCTGTGTACTGTATACTATATATATATATATATATATATATATATATATATATATATATATATATATATATATATATATATATATATATATATATATATATATATATAAATTGCTGCAGTTATATTTTTTGAAGTGAAGCTAAGATTTTGTGAGTTTGAATTATATGTTGGTCATTTCACTGGGTGTTCCCACTCTTATGCTTTCCCATTTGCATCTGGACCCTACCCCGCTGTAACTGTTTTAAGTGGGATGACTGATGATGATGAAACTGTTTTTGATGTACTATAATCTGGCACAGTAAGTAACGTTATGTGTACGTAACGTAATACATTGCCATTATCCTGGTTGTGATGCTGGTGATGAGGTAGCGTGTGTTCAACCTGACGAACATTCCTAACCTTTACAGCAAAGTTGATGGTCACTGGTAGGCAGAGTGGACAGCAGATTTTGCTAGTAACAAAGGAGACTCATTCCTGCCTCATAACTAAAACTCACTGATGTTTAAACAACCACAACAGAGTATTCAAGTTGTGAGAGTGGTCCAGTTTTGTCAAATGAAAAAAAGAAGGGCTATAGTAGCATGACCGCACCCTCCACTGTGTCTACTCAGTCGCGTCACTAAGAATAATGCTCTCATCCATAACGTGACACCAGACCTGCCACAGCCTGTGTGTGTGTGTGTGTGT
>NC_137027.1:2055149-2165149 GCF_032717465.1 Coenobita brevimanus | reverse complement strand
CATACTATAAAGTATGCTTGCACCCAGTCGGCTTGCGCGGGCCGATTACACTTGATTCACAGACTGCACACACATCCAAAGCCACTCCAACACTACAATTACACTTACAAGAACTTCTCAACCTATCTCAACCACATTCAATATCTACTAGACAGCCTAAGCCACTTGGTAGAGATACATTGGCTGTATCGTCCCCACTTCGGTCGGGATAGGCCGGTCCTGCAGTGGACACTCAAACGGCTGATGAGATGAGATGAGATATATATATATATATATATATATATATATATATATATATATATATATATATATATATATATATATATACGGTATATATATTGTGATTCTCTCTATCTGATTTGCCTGATGTCGCATTCTGTAAGGTGTGCTTTGGCCAGAATAAGTTCATGGCATTTCTGTTACTACTCAGCAACGACTTCTCCCACCACACGCCACCCTCCCTCATATGATACCCCACCATGTCTCTCTCACGTTTTCTAATGCAAAGAAGAAAGAATCAAGGGCTTATACCGGTAGCCCGCATTTTTTTTTTTGCAAAGAAAAAAATTCAAAATTTATTCTAATTCAACGTCCATTCACTTCGATGTGCATTGCATAATGTGCTTAAACTGTAAGGGTTACAGGCAGGGCGAAATACAGGCTGAAGAAGACAGTGCCAGTGTTGACCTGGTGCTTATAATTGGTTCATGTAGTAAAGTTTAGAGGTCATAGGCAGGGGGATATGCAGAGAGGAAGGCAATTACAGAGTTTACCTGTTTCATGCATGAATGACTCAGAATATCAATTAAGTCCTGCGTTAGAGAGCTGCACTGAAAAAGGGTGCGATTGTCCTGCCAGACGGGTGCTACCGCCAGCAGTAAAAGGCTACCTCTTCTTCCATTCTTCCACTCAGCATCTCTCTCTCTCTCTCTCTCTCTCTCTCTCTCTCTCTCTCTCTCTCTCTCTCTCTCTCTCACACCGATTGTATCTTAATGTAAACAGTCATTCTGGAACGGAAATTAAAGCGAGCTCTGAGCATTTATATCTGTCCTTAGCTCGGGGTGAGAGAGAGAGAGAGAGAGAGAGAGAGAGAGAGAGGTTTGTTAAAGGATGAAGATTGTGAGAGGAAGAGGAGGGACAAGAGGAAACAAGATGAGGTAGGAGAGAGAAAAAGAGAGAGAAACAGGAGAAACAGTTTATAATTCTCTGTCTCTGTCTGTCTGTCTCTGTCTCTCTCTGTCTCTGTCTGTCTGTCTGTCTGTCTCTCTCTCTCTCTCTCTCTCTCACTGAGATCTAATCACTACTGGCTCCCTTAATTTTCTCTCTTTCTCTCTTTTCGTTCCTTTATTCCTCCCTTCTCACCATAATCATATATAAACTATCTTCTTCCTCTCCCTTTCGTCCCCTCTCTTCTCTTCTCCTCTCCTCTCTTCTCCCTTATCATCCTCATTTCTAGCCCCTTGTCTTTTCCTCCCCATAGCTTCTCCCCATTCCTCTCCCTATCTCAACGTCCTCTTCTCTTTCTCTCTCTCTCTCTCTCTCTCTCTCTCTCTCTCTCTCTCTCTCTCTCTCTCTCTCTCCATTCATTCCAGAGTTCCCATATACTCGTACATCTCAATTTATTTCTCTCTTCCTGTATCCCTCCTCTCTCCCTCTCACGCTCTTTTTCGGTGTCACTCTCTTTTCTCTACCCTGCTTCCCGCCCCCCCCTCTCTCTCTCTCTCTCTCTCTCTCTCTCTCTCTCTCTCTTTCCTTGCCCCTTCCATTCTTTTAGTTTTCTTTGTCCTCTTTTGTCCTCTTCCTCCCATTTCCCCCTCCCCTCTCTCTTTTTCTCTCTTTCCCTCTTCCCTCGCCCTGCTCCTCCTTCTTTTCTCCCTTCATCCCTCCCTCTTCCCTTCCTCCCTTCATACCTCCCTCCTTTCCTCACCAGCCTTCCCACCCTCTCATATATCCTCCCTCTCCCCCACACTGCCATCGACAATACCGCCCCCCTGATCAAAATATTAAATGCTTCCGTTCACATGCAGTAGCCGACGTGCCGACCTATTGTGGGGGACAGAAAGGAGGGGCAGGGACAGGGGTAGGGGTGGTGGGGGACGGGAGATGGAGTGTGAGTACGCGTGTCTGTCAGTGCGCAGCCCCTCACTCCAGTATTTATGTCGCCCCTTACTCCTGACTTGTTCTTGTAGTTAAGATGTTATGTGTATGGTCGTCTGATTCATTTCTCTTGCCCTTTCAGACTCCCCCCCCCCCCTTGCTCTCTGTCTCTCGCCCTTTGTCTCCCCCTTTGTCTGTCTGTCTGTCTCTGTCTCTGTCTGTCTGTCTGTCTGTCTGTCTCTCTCTCTCTCTCTCTCTCTCTCTCTCTCTCTCTCTCTCTCTCTCTCTCTCTCTCTCTCTCTCTCTCAATATTGCTTCCTCCCAATAGCCATAACTTAGCACGTACTGTAGGTATGGATCTTTCATCGTCGGTTTAATTTAAATGCTTAAGTGGTGCTGTGTAAGTGTTTGTTACTACGTGAGATACATACACATATACATACTCGTACATCATCATCATCATCATCATCATCAGCCGTTTGAGTATCCACTTCAGGACCGGCCTATCCCGAGCGAAGTTGGGACGATACAGCCAATGTATCTCTACCAAGTGGCTTAGGCTGTCTCGTAGAGATTGTAAGTAGGGTGGGAAGTGCCTGTAAGTGTGATTGTAATGTTGTAGTGGCTTTGGATGTGTGTGTAGTCTGTGAACCATGTGTAATCGGCCCGCGCAGGCCGACTGGATGCAAGCATACTTTATAGTATGCGACACTTGTTCAACAACAGCACCCATTATGTCCGCCAAAGCAGTACGTGGCCGGGTGAACACTCCCAAAGTTTATTACCCTCGCGGAGCGCGAACCGTGGTTTTCCCTTGTACGGAGACGCACACTCTACCACTGTACCACATATACCATATATATATATATATATATATATATATATATATATATATATATATATATATAAAGCTCCCTCAAAATCCCCTTTCGTTCAATACTCATTTTTCCTCTCCGTGTTGTATGGTTCTACGGGTGACAATAATAAATGATAATGGGGACAACTGTATTAGCATTATTTATCTGCTTATTGTCCCTTAGTCTCCCTCCCTTTCACTTATCCTGTTCTCTCTCTCTCTCTCTCTCTCTCTCTTTCGTTATGCACTTTCTGTATCTAATAACCTTTCTTCCCCCTCACCATTCTCACAGCCACTTTTTTCCTTTGGTCTTTTTCAGTGTATCCAGCCTTGAGCATGGATTAGGAAGCCCATTCCCTGAGGCCTTGCGGTTCCCATACGCACAACAAATGGCATCTCATACGTCACCATTTGGGCACTAAATCCGAACCGTCTATACTGAACCATACTACCTCACTTAAGATTACTGTGGCGATATTAGTGGACGTGTGTTAATGACGTACAGGTGAGGGGTTTCAAAAGTTAAACTGGGGATTGGTCTCTGGGTTTACGGACAGCAGTTCACTCCTCTGCCGCTTGACCTATGCCTCGTCTCCTCCTTCATTCCTTCCTTCTTTCCGTTTTTGAGTTATTTATCCATATAGTTATTCCTTTCTCTTTTCTTCTCCCCTTCTCACCTTCCTATGTTCCCTCCTTTCTCCCGTCTTTCCTACCTCCCTTTCTTCCCTCCTTCATTCATTCCTTCCATCCTTCATTCATTCATGCATCCATAATTCACTAGTTTCCCTTTTCTTTTCCACCATCCATCCTACCATCCACCAACCCATCCTTCCACCCATCCATCTACCTGTCCATCCTCGTTCTCTTCCTCCTTCCTGCCTAAACCTCCTTCCAACTGTCTGTCCTTCCTTCCTCCACTACATCCTTTCTTCCTTCGTCCCTCCCTCCCTTCCTCCCTTCCTTCTCCAGGTCCCCGAACAATCAGTAGGACTTTAAACCAAGGAGGGTAAGCCTAAACACTAACTTCTTGTGTGTGATAGATGGGACGAGAGAAAGAGAAAGAGAGAGAGAGAGAGAGAGAGAGAGAGAGAGATTTAACATCCTGAGTCAGATGATAGTTTTCTCTCTCAAGACGATTTTATGTATCTTAGGCTTATAATTTCTTCAGTGTCGTATTGCTTTCCAATTCTGATTAAACTCGCCAGGTGGTAGAGAGAGTATAATAAAAAAAAAGGCCTCATCGTGGTGAATGGATTTAGGACAGAAAAGCAATAAGCCTCTCCTACCCACCATTCTCTCCAAGTAACATTGGCGAAAAATGTAGGAAGAAACACCGTGTACTACAGAAAAACTGTTGTGGCAAAGTTCGGAAGGCTGAGTGAAATATTTTCTACACTTTCTTAATCTATAAAGGAAGGGCGACGTGCAAAAGCATGTTGCGCTGTTCTTGTATCCTCCATGACAGAGCCTGGAGAAAACCAATAATAGATCATTTGTATGTTGCAGTAGTGAACGTGTTTGGTTGGGTATTAGAGCGTAGACACATGTCCAAACAATTGTGAAAGTCAGTTGATCTTGTTATTGCATAGCCTTAGTCTGTCAGGGCTAGAAGAGCCGTCGACCATAGGTAAGCAACTGCTTCTTTAGAACCGTCCTACAGGTATAGTACAGGACATGTTCCGTGTAGGGATGCGGTGCCCCCTCACGGTTGACAGTGCCTCGGCCAGGGAGAAGTGCAGGGAAATATGAGGAGGTTTGGCATCCGGGTGGACGCCGCAGTTGCTCCACCCAAGGTGCATGCACAGCGTCACCACGAGTACGATTGTCGTCAGTGTCAAATGCTAGTTTTGGACACTAGTTATTGTAGTCTACCACACTACTGTACAAGATACTTTGCTCGCTAAGTTTCCAACTCTGGTGAAGAAGGGAAGCTTTGCTGAATTAGACTGTTGACGTGAAAGGAAGGGTGATGAGGAAAAAATAAATGGGAATGGAGAAAAACCAAGAGAATGGCAAATGAAGAAAGAATTTGAAAGGGATAAAGAAGATGATGGGGGAGTGGAGAGAAATCCTTGAGGAAGAGAAGGAAGGAGAATGTCTTGAGTGGCAGGAAGGGGAGGTAATAGAAGGCACACTTGAGAGAGGGAGGGGTGGGGGTGGGAGGATAGGGTAGTGGGGGGCAGCGTGTGTTCAGCTTAAGATAACACACCATTGAGTTAGTGTTGAGCTCCTCCATGTGGCTAAGACAGAGAGGCCAGGCAGAGACAGGGGTGGAGGTAGGCAGGGTGGTAGGCAGAATGAGAGGATAATGGAGGGAGAAAGGGGGGGACCAGCAGGGATATATATATATATATATATATATATATATATATATATATATATATATATATATATATATTTATTTATATATCTGTGTGTGTGTGTGCGTGTGTGTGTTTGTTTTTGTGTGTGTGACGTTATGTTTGAGAGAGAGAGAGAGAGAGAGAGAGAGAGAGAGAGACAGAGACAGAGACAGACAGAAGGGGGTATGCGAGAACATAATACAGAGGAAGGGTGGTAAGGAGATATAGAGGGAGGAAGAGAGACAAGGAAAAAAATTTCAAGGAAGGGAGATAGAAAGCTTAAAATAGAAAGAAGGGATAGCAAATCGAGAGAGGGAGGGATACAAGGATACAGAGAAGGAAGGATAAGGGATAAAAGGAAGGAGGAGAGAGAGAGGAAAGCAGAGGGGCAGGAGAGAGAGAGGGAGATAGGAAGGATGGGAATAAAGGACGGAGGAAAGGAAGGAGGAAGGGAGGGAGGGAGGCATAGAGGGTATGAGGGAGACAGGGTGGCAGGGTATGGAGATGGAGAGGCATGCCAGGTGGGAGGGAGGGAAAGAGATAGGGAGGAAGACAGGGAGACAGACAGTGAAAAAAGGGAGGTGATAAGTAGGGTGGTAAACAGGGAGGAGGATAGAGAGCACACACACACACACACACACACACACACACACACACACACACACACACACACACACACACACACACACACACACACACACATATATATATATATATATATATATATATATATATATATATATATATATATATATATATATATATATGTATATATATATATATATATATATATATATATATATATATATATATATATATATATGCTCAGTTTACCCTCATTCGCGTATAAGATCACATATATACATACGTGCATACATACTGTACATACTGTACATACATACATACATACATACATACATACGTACATACATACATACATACGGTACTTCATATACACATAACAATATGTTTTTGCAGTCATACACACACATACATAAACACCCAACTATACAGATACACACACTCCCAAGCACACACAGACACATATACTCTTCCCCAGTGCACACACACACACACACACACACACACACACACACACACACACACACACACACACACACACACACAGCTTCCTCTCTGCCCCCTACACTCGTTTTATCAGGCACACCCTCAGTCAAGTGAAGGGGCTGTGCCAGGGAGAGAGTGAGAGAGAGAGAGAGAGAGAGAGAGAGAGAGAGAGAGAGAGAGAGAGAGGGAGGGAGGGAAGGAGGGGGGAGTTACACAGATCACACAGACTTAACGGTCCCTTGGAAAAGTTCTGGCCTGTATGTTAATAGTAATATTGCTTTACAGAATATAAGAAAATTATAGTACAGCGAAGAGAGAGAGAGAGAGAGAGAGAGAGAGAGAGAGAGAGAGAGAGAGAGAGAGAGGGAGAGAGAGAAGTCTAAAGCAGAAAATGGACGTAACTACTGGTCCTCACGAGACTAGATAATAGACTTGGTTATGACTCTGGTATCTCTTCTATGAGACGAAGATAGTATAGCAGAAGGCTCCTAACTCCCATCAGTCATAGCTTTAATCTTAGCCTGCAGGGAAAATTTTGAATCAGTACCGACTTGTAGAGAAAAATAAATCTTGTAAACGTTATACGAAATAATAACTAAAATATATTCTAAAGGATTACAAAGCCAGAAGAAAATAAACATTGCTATAGTTCTTTCACCTTAACTTGGCCCAGATTATCTTCATTTTGTAGGTTATTTCACGGAGCTCAGTGGCAGAAAAGGACAGTGGACTCTGCATTCTTTCCGTAGCGCTTCTTCGTGACTAGCACCATAATCTAGCATTAATCTATTGCTACAGTTCGGCAGCCTGTATGGAGAGATGGATTATAAGTCAAGTTAGAGTGGAGTGGGTACAGTGGTTGTCCGTTCCTTCATCTACATGGAAGGAGTGAAGGCAGATTTTGTATATTTCCGCCACACTCATTGTTTACCGGGGAGTATGGAGAGTGATACTTGTCCGAGTGGCATTTCAAAGTCAGCTTGAGCAGAAGTTCGCCGACAATTCTCAGCCAGCACTATCTCCCGCGTTCCATGTTCCTCTTGCCTCCCCAGACGACAGAGAGCATCCTTCCTTCTCATACTCGTGTGTGTGTGTGTGTGTGTGTGTGTGTGTGTGTGTGTGTGTGTGTGTGTGTGTGTGTGTGCTTCATTTCTATCACAAAACCGCTACAGAAGAGCCCCCAAACTTTTCTTCATGGCTGTATCACAATCTACCTTGTTGTAAGTTAGTATATTCCAAGGATTTACGAAAGTATTTGAGAAAAAAATCTTTGGTGTTTTAACCCCCTCATGGTCTGAGCAGCTCTATCATTTACAGTACTCCAGGTAAAGACAGACGATGTTATTTTACTCACAGCGGGTCATGGAAATCTGACAGTTTTAATAATGTTTAACAGCCTTAATATTTTCAACATTAACCCCCCTCCTCAGTGTTCAGGCAGTTGAAGTATTCAGGATATAACCAGACGATTTTATTCAGCTGAGAGTTAGTCATGGGAGCTTCTTTTTTTCAATAAGTTCTTCCTTGCTTTCATTTTTTTTCCTTAACTCTCTCTTCTCCTTCCATCTCTTACTTTCATTCTCCACTTTTTTCTCTCTGTGTCTTTCATTCCTCCCTATTTTCGTAATTTTTCCTCTTTCATTTTTTCTCCACTCTTCCACTCTTCTTTCCTTCCTTTTCCCTTCTCTCCATTCATCCATCTTCCTTCCTTCCTCCATAAATTTCTCTTGTTTCTTCTGGAGCTCATTTTCCTCTATCTTCATTAACTCTTTCTTCCCTCCCACTTTCTTTTCCTTCCAGCCTTGATTCTTTTCTTCTCTTCCCGTGTCTCTTCCTCTCGCTTTCTTCTTCCCTCTTTCTCTCTGCTCTTTTCTATCCTTTTTTCTACGATCCATACATCCGTCCCTCCATCCATCCATACATCCTTCTTTCCCTCCTTCCTTCTTTCGTTCGTTCGTTCCTTATTTCCATCATTCCTTCCTTCCTTCCTTCCTTCTTTCACCCTTCCTTTGTCCTTGCTTTGCTGTCCCTGCCCTACCCTTTAACAATCACGAAAGCACCAGTAAATCTGTTTTCTTTGCTTTCCGTCTTACTTCCTAAATTCCTTTCTTCCTTCCTTCTCACCACCCTTCCCCTTTCCTTCCTTGCTGCCTTCCTTCCACCCCACTTCTTATCATCCCCCTTTCTTCCATTTCTTTCTTACCTTCTTGCTTCCTTCTTCCTTCCTTCCTAGCTTTATTCATTCATTCTTATTCTTTCTTTTTTCTTTCTTCCTTCCACCAATCCTTCCTTCTCTCTCTCTCTCTCTCTCTCTCTCTCTCTCTCTCTCTCTCTCTCTCTCTCTCTCTCTCTCCTCTCCTCTCCTCTCCTCTCTTCTCCTCTCCTCTCCCCCCCCCCTCAGCCTCCGTTCTGCCACAACCAGAGGAAGAAACTCAATACGGGTGTCCATTTCTTCCTCCCTGACCACAAGTGTCCCTCTTTCTCCCTCCCTCCATCCTTCTCTCCATCCTTGTTACTTCTCTCTCTCTCTCTCTCTCTCTCTCTCTCTCTCTCTCTCTCTCTCTCTCTCTCTCTCTCTGTCTCCATCCACTCATTACTCCTTCCCTCCTTCCATCCTTATTTTCTTCAAATACTCTTTTTACCATCCTTACTACCTCAATCCCTCCGTCCATCCTTCTTCCCTCCATCCAAGCATCCATCATTCATCTTTATATTCTTACTTCTTCTTTCTGCCTTCCTCTATATTTTATCTTCCTCTCTCACTCCTTTCTATTTCGTCTATACTCTTACTTCCTGTCTCATTCCCTATCTATATCTTTTTCAATATTCTTGCTTCGTCTTTCATTCTCTATTTTTCTCTATATTCTTACTTCCTATCTTCTTCCTCCCTCTCTTTATTCTCTATAATCCTCTTCCCTCCCTCCCTCTCCCTATCTCTCCCACTACATCTTCCTTCTCCCTTCCTGTAGCTCCCTCATACCCTTTCCTCCACAAATATCTCCTATTCTACCTCCCTCCCTCTCCCCATCTCTCCCTCAATATTTTCCTTCTTCCTTCCTGTCTCTCTCCCTCTTCTCCCTCCCTCCACATATATCTCCATCTATTCTCCCTCTTCCCATCTCTCCCTCTATATCTTCCTTTTTCCTTCCTGTCTCTCCTTCTTCTCCCTCCCTCCACATCTGTCTCCTTCTGTTCTCCCTCCATCTTCCCTCCCACTTGACCGCACCCTCCCTCCCTCCTTCCTTCTCTTCTCTTTTCACTTCTCTCTACCCTTCTCTTCTCCTTCCTTTCTTCGAATATATTTTCCTCCTTACCTTATGCATTTTTATGTCTTTATCATAGGAGAGAGAGAGAGAGAGAGAGAGAGAGAGAGAGAGAGAGAGAGAGAGAGAGGCTTAAGGCAGGCTAAGCAGCGGACTTACTCTCTCTCCTTTTCCACCACGGCTTTGCTCTTGACAGACACACTCGCTTTTCACACAAATATTTCCCTTTTCCATACTTCAGGATTTGGTGTGTGTGTGTGTGAGAGAGAGAGAGAGAGAGAGAGAGAGAGAGAGAGAGATCAAATGCAGAGAGTCAGCACAAGTCTCCTCTCTGAATGAAAGTCGAACAAAGGATAACAGAAATATAGAGTCATTTTTTTCCGGATATCTAGGCAGGTTTTTCTTTTGTTTCCTTCTATTCCCTTTTTTTATAGACTTAGGAACATTAGCTGGGAGGAAGACAGACTGAGGGTTGATCGTTCCAGTGGTGAGCAGTTGTGTACATGAAAGACTGAGAATTTTGGTCATTTTTGCATCGGGGAATAGGACAAAAAAGGTGATGAAAGTGTGTGATTGAGGGATGTTGTATGCCCGCCGTCAGAGGGGAGGCTTTGTGGCAGAATGTTCAGAGCAGTGTGGAGCTGAAAGGTGACAGGCATGAGAGAGTGAGTGATTCAGTGTTGCTATTCCATCATACACCCCATCCTCTCATGCTTCTTCCCCTTTCCTCCCCTCTCCACTTCCGAACTTTTCGCTCTTACATTCCCTCTTCCCTCCTTCTTCCTCTTTTCTTTACCCATACCACTACCTCCATCCTCCCCTTTCCCCCTCTCCTCCTCCTCCTTCTTCTCCCTCTTCCATTTCACCTAACCTTCTTTTCCCATCCTCCCTCCGGTTCTTCTCCTTTCCACGGTTTTTCTTCCTCTTTCCACTTCTCATTGTCCTTCATTTTCCTCTCCCTTCCCCTTCCTCTCCTCCTTCTCCTCCTCACCCCTCCCCTTCCTCTCCTCCTCCTCCTCCACTCCGTCCTCGTCCTCTACCCCTCCCGTTTCTGACTCTGGCTGACTAATTATGAGTAAATATGCTGGATTTGTGAGTGACGGGGGGATTCTCTCTCTCTCTCTCTCTCTCTCTCTCTCTCTCTCTCTCTCTCCCTACCTACCTGCTGGCCTGTCTATCTATCTACTGGTAATTTTGCCGACCTCTTTATCTGTCTGTCTGTATAGATAGACAGGCAGGTAGATAGATAAATTGATTGGTTGATAGATAGATAGATAGACAGACAAACAAGTAGACAAGTAGAGTCCTCATTTTCCCTAGTCAAATAAGTGTAAGCGGTAATGATCTGTAAGTCGTCTCAAATATTTGCTGTTTGCCTTCCCATTTATTCCATGTAACAGAATTATTGAGAGTATTTGTGTATTTATGTATTTATTCTTTTTTTTTTCTCATTAGGCTAGTAAGGTTTCTTTCGTTATTTCTCTTAATAATTACTTAACGGTTTTTCTGCGCAACATGGTATTCCTTCTCACTTTTCCCTTACACATTTATCTAGTTGGTTTGGTAGACAAGGGAAGAGAGGAAAACACTATCATTCGGTCATTTTTATCCTTTTTCGTATTATGGCAGTGCCTTCATACACTTTGAGACCAGTATGCAGAAAATATCCCTCCTGGAATATCCTCTCTCTGTTAAACATTCGCCGCAGTTATCCTTCTTTCTTTTTTTTCTTACGTTCTTTTCTTTCACCCACTCCCTTCGGGCCGCCTAAAGGTTTGCCCAAGTTTCCCCTCGAGGCGGCGGTCTCAGAAAACGGGACTGTCCTCTTGTTTACATCCAGCGGGCCCACACAGACTTCGTACCTTTTGTGGCCATTGTTATACCCGGGCCTCCATTGCTACGATATTATTTTTTGTGTGTGTTCTTTTCTTCCGAGCTGGTGATTATGTGTTCCTTCTCCTTCGCCTTTTATCTTTTGTTTGTAAATTTTTCACCTGAATGTTTTGTGCGAAATTATTTCTTTTAATAGGCTGTTTATTGTTCGTCATTATTTTCTTTCCTGCCATATCCTTCCTGTCAATTCTTATATGATTTTTTTTTTAGTTCTCTCATTTTTTAGCTATTGCTTTCCATTTATTGTCTTCTTTTTATTCATTCTCCTTTATTTGATTAAGCTTCTTCTCCCCATTATAGGTATTTTTCTTTCGTTCCTTTCTCTTTCGTTCCTTTATATGCTTTTCTTTTTTCTTCATACATTTAGGCACTTTTGAATATTAACCTGTTTTTATATTCTTCTCTCTTTCCTCTCAACCTTTTCCCATCACCATCTGGTTCCCTTTTCATGTAAGCATAAGATCATACATTTTATAATCCCTCTCTCTCTCTCTCTCTCTCTCTCTCTCTCTCTCTCTCTCTCTCTCTCTCATCCCAGATTCTTTTCTATTCCCTCATTCCTATCTTTTCCCTCCTGTCAGCCTCTGTTCTCTCTTCTCCTTTTGTCTCTTCCCTACTCTCTCTCTCCTCTCCATCCTCCCTCCCTCATTATATTTTTATTTCATTCTTCCATGGTCTGTCTGTCTGTCTGTCCTTCCCTCTTCCATCTCTCCCTCTCTGTCTTGTCATCTTTTCGTCATTTAAAATTTCTCCTCTTTCTTCCCTCTTTCACGACTTACTCCTTCCTCCCTGTCTTAGTTATCTCGGCCCCTCGCTCATGTTAATATCTTTTTTCTCCTTCCTGCCCCTATATCCGTTCTTCTTTCCCTTCTTCTCATTCTCCTTCCTTTCCACCTCTTTCCTCCTCTTTTCATGTGTCTCCTTCTTCCCTCTCATTATCTCCTTTCTCTCCTCCTCTCTCCCTCCTCCAAGCTCGCGGAACAAGACGTATTTATGATCGTGCTTAAGGTGTCTCCAGGGAGCTCTTCGGATGCCTTAATTGCGCCTGATATTTACTGTCTGGCAACTCTACCACGCTAAGAGTTTCCAGATGTTCCTGTTTAGCGCGCTCCGATTTCTCTCTCTCTCTCTCTCTCTCTCTCTCTCTCTCTCTCTCTCTCTCTCTCTCTCTCTCAGCTGCTGTTAATAATAAAATCAGTAAAAGTAATTTAGCAAATGTATGCATTTTTATTTCTCAGTAAAAAATAATGCAAATGCACTGATGTTTTCTCTTGTGATTCATAGTTTCAGTTATTAATCTTCAGTCGTTTCTATAAAATTTGTCCAGTGTTCTTCAGGGTGCTTTTATTTATTTGTTTTTGATGGAGAGGCCCTGTAAGTTTGTCACTCACATTATTTTGAAACGAAGTGCGTCATTCCCGTAGAGTTTTGAGATTTTAGGGAATCCCAGTATTAGGGCCCAGAAGCTCCCGCATTTATCAAGTATTTTTGTACTTGTTTCCTATGATATTTTTGTACTTGTTTCATATAAAGGGAGTCTGGAGAGAGAGAGAGAGAGAGAGAGAGAGAGAGAGAGAGAGAGAGAGAGAGAGAATGACTTCTGCTTTGCTGTCTTTTCTGTCTTGTCAGTACTACTCGTATACGAGTATTGTGCAGTTATGCAAAACACACACACACACACACACACACACACACACACACACACACACACACACACACACACACACACTCTCTCTCTCTCTCTCTCTCTCTCTCTCTCTGTCAATCACTCCTCACTCATATCCCTTCCTTTCAATCCACCAACACTTCGCTCTGATCTCTCTCATACCTCTCTTTCTTCTCTCGCTCTCTCTCTCTAATGAGCAAGAAGATCATGCAGGGTCCCTCTTTCTCTCTCTGCTCTCATCTCTCCTCACCGGCTTACATATGAACTTTTTCCTTTCTTTCGCCCCCTCTCTTTATTGCTCCTCTCTCTCTCTCTCTCTCTCTCTCTCTCTCTCTCTCTCTCTCTCTCTCTCTCTCTCTCTCTCTCTCTCACACACACACACACACACACACACACACACACACACACACACACTCTCTCTCTCTCTCTCTCTCTCGTATGATTTCCTGGCTCCAGCTTCAATGCTTCATCTTTTCTGTATTTTTTCCATTGTCCCTGCTTTCTGTTTTTTAAAATTGTATGTTCGCTACATTCTCGCTTATATTGTGTTTCTCTCTCTCTCTCTCTCTCTCTCTCTCTCTCTCTCTCTCTCTCTCTCTCTCACACACACACACACACACACACACACACACACACACACACACACACACACACACACACACACACACACACACACACACACACTTGGACAAGCCACTCATACTGAAGGGGTTAGGATATTCTTTCTTAGCCCCTTCTCTACGTTAAATGTTTATTTTTAACATCATTAAACGATTCTATTTAGGTAAAAGAAAATATCGTACTGAAGAGTTTGAAATATATGCGGTGTGTGTGTGTGTGTGTGTGTGTGTGTGTGTGTGTGTGTGTGTGTGTGTGTAAATACTCGGGATGATTGGGTGTCGTAGAGATATGCTTACTCCACCGCCACGGGTATACTCCTTTCACTTTAACTTGGCCTAAAAGTGCTCTCTCTCTCTCTCTCTCTCTCTCTCTCTCTCTCTCTCTCTCTCTCTCTCTCTCTCTCTCTCTCTCCTTCCACCATCTCCCTTCTCCCATCGTCTCCCTCTCCCCGTTCTCTTATCTCTTTCCTACTCGTTTCTTCTCATCTCCAATCTCTCTCTCTCTCTCTCTCTCCTCCTTCTCTGTTTTCTCTCCCTTCTTTTCTCCCCCTCCCTGTCATCCTCTACTCTCTTCCCCTCTTCCAATTCTTCCTCCGTCCTCTCTCTTCCCTTCCCCTTTCGTCCCCTTCCCCTCTCTCCTCTCTTTCCCGTCCCCTCCCCCTCTTCCCCCTCCCTTTTCTCCCCTCTCCCCTTCTCTCTTCCTCCCCCTCCCCCTCTCCCCTCATTACAGTAGCGAATATTCTCACAATGGTAAAATTATGCAAGGGTTTCTTTTGGTGCTCCTGACTGGCGAGTGAGTGAGCCAGCCACACGCTCTCTCTCTCTCTCTCTCTCTCTCTCTCTCTCTCTCTCTCTCTCTCTCGTATGATTTCCTGGCTCCAGCTTCAATGCTTCTTCTTTTCTGTATTTTTTGCATTGTCCCTGCTTTCTGTTTTTTTAAAATTGTATGTTCGCTACATTCTCGCTTATATTGTGCTTCTCTCTCTCTCTCTCTCTCTCTCTCTCTCTCTCTCTCTCTCTCTCTCTCTCTCTCTCTCTCTCTCTCTCTCTCTCTCTCTCTCACACACACACACACACACACACACACACACACACACACACACACACACACACACACACACACACACACACACACACACACACTCACTCACACCTACATCCCACCCACACACACCTTTCCTCCACATCTCCACAGTTCTCTCTCTCCACCCTTCCCCCTCCTTCGTTCCCTCCCTCTCCCTTTCCCTACACCCCTCCCCTCCCTCCTGGCTCCCTGTGGTTGTAAGCTGGCGGAGAGAAAGTAGATAACTGAGTCGATAATTATGTAGGAAACCAAAGAACTGGGATAAACAACTCAGCCATCATGGATAAGACTGGATTACTGCCACATAACACCCAGGCTCCTATGACCCACTCTCAGGTGAATGATAGAGTTTGGAATTAGCTGGGGGAGAGAAGAGTTATCCCCACCATGAAGGGGTAAATGAACAGTATTAATCACAGGCTTCCATGTTTCACTCTCAGCTGAAGAAAATCGTCCAAGTTCCTATGATTCCCTCCCGGCTCTAAAAATCATATGGTGTTTGCTGGAATAGAGTACCTTTACTAGAGTTCTCCAGGCCATGAAACGGTTAAAGGTACTAGTATTGGTCACAGGCTTCAGTGTTTCATTCTCAGCTTAATAAAATCGTCTGCGTTAGTTCATAGTTAATGGCCAGAGTTGTCTCGGCAATGTGTGGGTTACTGGTACTAATATTCACACTTCCAGCCTGTTATATTGACTCACAGAATTGTCTAGCGTTCACTGCAAGATCTTACTAGAGCTGTATCGACCACGAGAGGGTTATTGGTAGCACTGTTTACACTCTCAGGTTCCTGTTTTCACTCACTGACACGTAATAGCACCTGAAGTTAACCGGAATAACATACGGGAGAAGCGACCATGAAAGGATTATTATTGTTGTTGTTGTAGTCCCAGGTTCATCTGAAATGTGAGTCCAGTGGACCACAGGCTTATATTGCCCGTCTAGAGTCCACCATCCTCCTTTCAGGGGATGAGGAATTAGCTGAGGGACGTTTGTATAACCAGGCAGTAGAGCCGACCAGTTATATCGATGCCACCACTTGGAGGCATCTCACTCCAGCACCGCCATGAGAGGGCTAATGACTGTTTCATCCCTTGTATATCAGGATTTGTCTCCGCCGAACACAGTACTGCGAAGTGCTAAATCAAGATCACTCCCAACGATGTAATTAGAAGTAATTGTCTGATATCAATATTTTCACCTCGTTAATACGAATGATATTTTGTATCTTATTTTTTTGCTACCACCAGACGATTTCTTCAGCCTGAGGGAGATTTTCGGATGTGCAGGGATTAGATAAACCTTCATTAACACCTTCACCATGGTGGGTTTACAAAGCTAAATAATATAGCTTCGAGAAGGCGCGAAGAACCTCGAAAAGGGTGCCCTCTGGACAAAGGATTAGCCACAAGAAAGGAATATAATGGAAATTTTGAGCCTCGGAGTGTAGTGCGTTATGGCACGGTCCAGTTCATTGGTTTCTTTGCATATTCTTGAAACTGTTGGAACGTGACGAGGTCTTGCTGAAAGAGTGTTTTTACTTTGTCACCATCTTCGATTGTGTTTTAGCAAACTCCATACACTTCGCCACCAGCATTTCATTAAGGAATGTGGCACAGGCGGCGGCCAAATCGTTCCGTCAGAGAATATCAATCTGGACTAGACTCAGATTGTCTCCGGGCCAAGTGGCTGCGTGTGCAGAGTTTCGTTGAAAACATTCGTCAAGGTTTGAAGTTTTGTGATATACATATTTGCGTGATTTAGTGTATCTGATGATGAGGCAGTGTTCCATAACTTAATAGGTTTTCATCAGTTAAATAACTATATCATTAAAAAGATTATTTGTGTGGCTGCACAGACGCATGTAAGGTAATAAAGGTAATACAGAGATAGGGAGATATATTTCTGCTTGTGTCACATTTGGGTACCGCTGTCGGAAAATTTTAAAAATATTACAAAAGGTAACAATGTGGATATACTCTCTCTCTCTCTCTCTCTCTCTCTCACACACACACACACACACACACACACACACACACACACACACACACACACACACACACACACACACACACACACACACACACACACGATAAAAGAAGCCCAAGAAGCAGGCATGAAAAACGGGTCCAATTCCTGAGCGTTTCCAACAAACAGTATTGGGTTGTGGGAATGGGGGTGGAGGGGAGATGAGAGAGAGAGAGAGAGAGAGGTAAGGGAAGGGAAAATGAAAACGGGAAGGGAGAGAGGTGTGGTTAGAAATGGAAAGAGCAGGGAAGGGACACACTAAACAGGAGGAAAAGGAAGAAGAAAGGAGGGGTGAGAGGTATGAAGAGAGTGGAGAGGAGAGGTGAGGGTTGAGAAGGGAAAGGAGAGGGAAAAGTTAAGGTTGGGAGGGTGAGGAATAGGGGAAGAAATGAAGGAAAAAGACTGAGGGATAAGAAGAGGAGAGGATAAGGAAAAAGAGAATAATATCAGACGCGTAAGTAGCAAGGTAGAGATGATAAGAGGAATGATGACGTAGACAAGCAGATAGACTTTATATATATATAACACACACACACACACACACACACACACACACACACGGTAATTTCCTGCTCTGAGGCCCCAGAATAGCGCCAATATATCCGATGTTATTGAACAGATTGAATGAATCTAAGTACTCAAAAATTTCAGTCAGTCACTCATATATAGCATTTTAAAACTCCCTAGCCTTTGAACTGAAAGAGACAGACGCTGGAAAAGCAATCTGTTCCTCACCATCGCGGAACTGAACTGGCATCAGTTTCTCAGCTGCACTGAGCCAGTAGTCATGCAGTATTCGATAACTGGCCGGTTAATCATTTTTCCCATGATTTTACTAAAGATTTTCCCTAGTTGTGAAGCCATACTGCTCCAAAAGGATTTAAAAACAAGCCTCACACTTTAGGTCACTGAAAAGAGCACCGTATTAGCGAGAATAGAGTATGTTTTTGCGTAAGTTGCGCTGAAAATTCGCTAGTTTGGAATTCTGGGTTTATGCTTAAACAGTAAATAAGATATATTCATAACTTGATTAACTGACTAAAGTATTAAGAAGTTAAGAAAGTAAGGGCCAAATTTCATTTCAATCAGTTCATTAATAACGAAAACACTGAAAACAATAAGGTGCCTCAGAGTAGTTAATCATCCCCCCCCCTTCTCTCTCTCTCTCTCTCTCTCTCTCTCTCTCTCTCTCTCTCTCTCTCTCTCTCTCTCTCTCAGTATACAGTATATACTAATATACTGTATATATACACACACACAAAGAGAGAGAGAGAGAGGGGGGGGGTAGCTAGGCAGACAGAAAGACAGGGAGAAGGGAGGAGAGGGGTACAAAAAATAACACTTAAGAGATTCGAACCTCTCCCAATACAATACCCAGGGAAGTACCATTCCCCCACACCCGCTGACACTTGACTATCCAATCTCCATTCTTCGCTCTCTCTCTCTCTCTCTCTCTCTCTCTCTCTCTCTCTCTCTCTCTCTCTCTCGCCCACATTGCTCTCTTTTTCACACCTGAGATGAATTTTGAACAAGATTGATTGAGTACAGTATAATGTGAGCTAATGCTGTTGGTACTACTAATTGCAAGTAGTTGTAGTAGTAGTAGTAGTAGTAGTTGTTGTTGTTGTTGTTGTTGTTGTTGTCCCCTCCACCAAGGAGGTTATGTTTTTGCCGGCGTTGGTTTGTTTGTCTGTTTGTTTGTCTGTTAGAAACTTTACTAAAAAAGTTATGGACTGATTTTGACGAAATTTTGTGTAAGGGTGGGCCATGGGCCAAGGAAGAAGTTATTAAAAATTAAGGCGGATCCAGGTCCGGATCCAGAGAATCCCGCACAATATCTCCGAAAGTTGACAATGACTTTCAATAAAATATTGTGGAAAGGTGGGCCATGGACCAAGAAAGAACTGATTAAATATTGGGGCGGATCTCAATACCATTGCCTTTAAAAAGGTTCCGGATTCGGATCTTTTATCCAAGGATCCGGATCCAGATCCTTTTTGATGGCAATGGCATTGGCGGAGGTGTGCGTTCTCTGGGTGCTTTCTAGTTTTTATTGGTGTTTTTCAAGTGGGCCTGAATGATAAGTGAATGGGTGTGACATATGTACTGGATACACTGACTACTGTATTACCGTTTTACTGATCTTGGTGCTGGCTGCTGCCCATCCCATTAGTACTGACACGACACAAGGTAAGCATGGAAATTATAATGTTGTTCTTGTTGGAAATTATAGTTTTGTTGTTGTTTCTATGGTTGTTATTGTTGTTTTAATTTGCAGTTGTAATTCTTGTTTTAAATAGTATTGTAGTTATCATTATTGTTATTATTGTTGTTGTTGTTGTTAATAGAGTTGTTTTAATTTCGGTTCATATTACTGTTTTTAGTGTTGTTGTTGTTGTTGTTGTTGTCTGCTGAAGCCTTGACTGCTGAGGTGATGTATATACGGATGCGACTCATGTCACTGGCCACGATGTTGAGTTTCACTGGATTTGGTGTTAGAATTTTTGGCGTCTGTTTCCTCTCCATTACTCCTCTTGAAATAATACGCAGTTGGTGGCGATGATGATGATATTTGTGTGTGTGTGAGTGTGTGTAACTTATTCTCTCTCTCTCTCTCTCTCTCTCTCTCTCTCGCTTTCAATCACAGGGAACGGCTCTGATGGTGCTGCTTACAGACAATTTTGCTCAAGTAAAAGTGAGAGAGAGAGAGAGAGAGAGAGAGAGAGAGAGAGAGAGAGAGAGAGAGAGAGAGAGAGAGAGAGAGACGAGCGTGATTGAGGAGAGAGAGGAGTGGGCAGAAGAGAGGGGAAAGTGGGATTTGGGGAGAAGGGAGAGGGTAAGAGAAGTAGTGGGGAAGAGAGCGAGACAAAGGAAAGGAAAGGATATTTGCAGAATGAAGGACGGAACGGTAGGAAGGAGAAGGAAGGGAGGGAGGAAAGAAAGACGAAGTGAGGGAGGAATTAGGAAAGAAGGAAGGAAGGATCTAAAGACGGAGGATGAGAGAGAAGGAGGAAGCTTGCTGGGCGCAGGGAGAGGAGAGGAGTAGATGTGTGAAGGAATGAAGCGAGGAGGGGAAAAGTAAAAAGGATAAGACAAGTGGTGCCAGGCATAACAAACCTCGCCCGAAAGCAGTTATTTTATTTCCAACCGTATACAAGTTAGAGCCCACTGAAAATTTGTGCTCTTGCGCTTGACCTTTCAAATTCACTCAAGGTCAAAGGTCATGGTGTCAAATGAAAGCCCATATGAGACTTCCTATTTCATGAAAATAATAAATATCTCTGTCTTCAGCTAATTTTGAGTTATAGCCCCATGCATATCCGTGACCTTGAGTTTGACCTATCATGGTCACAAGGTCAAAGGTCATGGTACGAAATAAAACTCATATGGGACTTACTATATATCGATAATAGTAAATATCAGTCTTCACCCAGTTTCGAGATGTAACCCCCTGAATAACCGTGACCTTGAGTTTGACCTTTCAGGGTCACTTAAGGTCAAAGGTCATGATACCAATTAAAAGCCCATGTGGGGCTTCCCATATGTTGATAATATTAACTATCAGTCTGCAACCAGTTTCGAGTTATAGCTCCCTAAATATCCTTGACCTTGAGTTTGACCTTTCAGGTCACTCAAGGTCAGTGGCCTTGGTGGCAGATGGAAGCCCGTATAGGAGTTCCTTTATGGTTATTATGGTAAATATCTTTATCTTTAAATAGTTTCAAGTTATAGCCCTCTGAAAATCCGTGACCTTGATTTTGACCTTTCAGGGCCACTCGATTGCCTCCAAAACTTAATCACTTTTTTTTTGGGACCAATGCCCACATATCTTGAAAGTTTCATGAAATTTCATTCTGGTGTTTTTCCGTAACAATTCCAACAAAGAAACTCGACCAAGAACAATACCTTGCCGGACTCCGTCCGGGAGGGATAAGAATGAGGAGACAGAGGGAGACAGGAAGGAAGAACGTGAAAATGAAATAGGCGAAAGGAAGTAGTAGAGATGAAACGGAAGAAGGAATAAAAATAATGCCAAAAAGGAGAGAAGTAAAGAAAAGCTATGTATTTATCATAATACATATCCCGTTTGCTTCCACAATTTCCACGTAGGCCTCTAAAATTACTTCCTTTATAATATACTCGCTTCTCCGCTCGATGTCAAAAGGCCAGAAATGAGTCACAACTTGGGAACCAGTGGCCCGATTGGACGGGAAACTTTTATTCTTCAAGTTTGAGCATTTTAGCAGTACTCTGTTATAACAAAAATTGCACTGCTTTGCGTAGTTTTGGGTGTGTTATGGTAACTTCAATGCCCACAAAGAAAGTTCTTCGCCTAAAGGCCACTGAAGCAGCTCGATGTCAAAATGCCAGAATTGAGTCATAACTCGGGAACCGGTGGACCAATTGGACTGGAAATTGTTTTATTCTTCAAATTAGAGCATTTTTGTGTTACCTTGCTCTGACAATAATTGCGCTACAATGCGCCGTTTTTGCTGTGTTACGGTAACAGATGGACGAACCAACAAACATAGTGAAATCGGATCATTATAATATAGATGCTTCAGACTCAGGACACCTGTAAACTTACAAGTGGTTACCGGAAGATAGGTAGATAGATAGATATAGATAGATACATGTATTGGTATATCTAGGTAACCTAAAGGTAGTTTTTTCTTCTTTCAGCATGTACTTGATAAATTCAAATAACTCACGTTTTATGACAATTAACTTGATCAGGTTTTGTAGTGTCAGTGCATCTTAAACTCCAAGACACCTGATTACATTTTGTGCTTTCAGGGTGCCAGTTGCGACACCAAGATGAAATACAAACATTTCCTGACTGTATACGTAAATATATATATGGAAATGCGACAACTTCTGGATAAATATTTCCATGCAAGTAAAAATATAGCAAAGTTACTGCAAAAATATAGCCATCGGTATTCGCTTTTTATTGTACAGCAAAGAGAGGATACGGCAAAATTAGGAATAACTATTATATTTTGTACTAATCATTAAATAACACTCCTTACAGTACAATATTTCTTATTTTCATAATTTGTGTGTCAAGTGGGGTTGGTGGAGGATTAGTGCCCCTCCCTGTAAAACAACTCTAAGCCCTTGGCCACCCCGTTTGGGATACATGGCGTCTGGCAATGGATGGATGGATGGATGGTGTGTGTCCAACTCTGGGCGTAGATTTAATAGCCCTTTCCCTAAGGCTCAGCAGTCCTGCGTATCAGAGCAACTTTTAACAGAGCCTGGTAAAAAAAAAAAAGGCAGAGTTCAGAAAGGGACGTTTTCGTGGAATTATTAGTTCCTAAAAGAAAGAAGAAAAATAGATCTTTTATCAAATGCTTAAAACCGTCTGGCAGTAGCGCGCGCACACACACACACACACACACACACACACACACACACACACACACACACACACACACACACACACACACACACACACACACATAAAAATATATATATCGTTGTATCGAAAGGGGTATATGAATATTGCTTCTAGCACTAGTTTACAAGAGGCGTCTCTTAAGCTCCTAAGGTAGATATAAATAGAAAAAAAAGTGCCGGTACTGAAGGGCCGATTGACATTTGCCTTCCTTATGTCAAGAGGGAATTTTCACTAGACACACCATATTTTCATAACATCTGAAGGCTACCACGCACCTCTGCGCACCTGTATATTTCCGTATAGGGCAGGAGGCTCCCGGCACCTCATTCTTACCAGTTTGTGTTATACATATTGCAGAAGTAGCAGCAGCAGCAGCGGTGGTAGTAGTAGTAGTGGCAGGCCCAGGATCATCTGAAATGTAAACTCACTGATTTAGTTGTCCTCCTGCAGTCTACCATCCTCCTTTTGGGAAACAGGGAGGGACTTGAGGGACGTTTGTTTTACGGGGCAGCCCCACAGTCCAGTCATATCAGTACCACCACATGAAGGCGTCCCTCTTTAGCACTATTTTACATAGAAGACATGAAAATACTCTGCTGAGATTAAGAGGCTTCCCACCATCGCTTTCTTAGGCCTATCGGTATTATTTCCGCATTTACCACGTTGATATTCTCCCCTGGTATTAGAAGGCTCCCCAGTTCTGCTTCCTTATAAGTGTCAGCCTTCTTTTTTCCCTGCTGATATTCCCCCATGGATCTTCCATGGCGCCCTAGCATCTTTTCATGGTTTTATTTCTGTATCTGACCCGTTAATATGCTGTTTTATGTAATTTTTGAACGGTATTACTATCAGAGCTGGTAATAGCCTTATCCTGTGTAAAGCCAAATGTATAAAGCCATCTCTCTCTCTCTCTCTCTGTCTCTCTCTCTGAAAAGCATTTACTGAAGCCTATACAATTAAATTTTATGTACCCACGTTTATGACTACTTACAAGCCACACACACACACACACACACACACACACACACACACACACACACACACACACACACACACACACACACACACACACACACACACACACACACACCTGCACACATATACGCAAAACACACACAGGGGCACGAACGAGGTGGTAATTGATTTTATGAGGAGTTTAAACACCTGTGTGTCAAAAGTGAGCTAAAATAGGACTCTCTCTCTCTCTCTCTCTCTCTCTCTCTCCGTGTGTCGATTATCCTCACTCTTTCCTTCCTTTACCCCTCTTTTCTTCAACTCAACGTTCAGTCTTTTGTCTTCCACTCTTCCTTCCATCTTTCCTCCTTCCTTCTTTATTCTTTGCTCTTTAATCTTCACCCTTCTTTCTTTCTTTCTTGTTTGTTTCCTCTTGTTCGTCATTCTTTTTCCCTCCTTTTAATTCGCATTTCTCATTTAGTTTATATATATATTTATAAGTATCTGTCTATCAGTCTGTCTATCTGTCTATCTATGTTTATCTGTTTACCTGGCGATCTATCTATTTATCGAGAGAGAGAGAGAGAGAGAGAGAGAGAGAGAGAGAGAGAGAGAGAGAGAGAGAGAGAGAGAGAGAGAGAGACCTTCTGGTATACCTCTTCGTGTTTTCTGCCTTGAATATAAAGGAACTGGGTCTTTTAGCGATATTAAGGCAAGGATGTGAACGCTGTAGCAATGAGAGAGAGAGAGAGAGAGAGAGAGAGAGAATATAGGGAGCTCATAACTATACAGAGGGAGGTAAAACGAAATATACCCTATCAGAGAGAGAGAGAGAGAGAGAGAGAGAGAGAGAATATAACGAGCTCATAACTAAATAGAGGGAGGTAAAAAGAAATATACCCTATGAGAGAGAGAGAGAGAGAGAGAGAGAGAGAGAGAGAGAGAGAGAGATCCTTACTTCCTCACGAGTAATCAAACAAACTGAATTTTTAGATGATATAAGAGATTAAACTGTAGGAGGGAACTGACAAATGGGGATATCATTAATCAGAGCATCTAATGGCGTTGTGTGTGTTAGATTGAGGTTAATAAGGCGGCAGGTAATAAAAAACGATTATTTATTTTGCATCAGGGTATGGTTGGATCAGGAACTTTGCATGAATTCTGAAAGTACTGTATACACCATGCAACTGATTAACGTCTTGAAGATGGTGAATGAGTGTATGAGCAGTTTTACTCTCCTATCATCAGACGATTTGCCCGTTTTAACTGGAGGGGTGAGATGCAACTTCCAGCATAGTTAGATATAATCGCTGAGTGAAATCGTCTTTTGTGGCCTGATTAAAACGAAAAATACGTCTCGAGATTGAAGAGGTCAGAGAAAATTTAACATCAGACAGAAAGTTTAGTTACCTTACTTAGAACTGCCAGACACTGAAATATATATGCGGCTTAAAATACCTCAGGTCCAGTTTCATCCAACGTACGGGTCCAGGGGCTGTGTTGTTGCTGATGTTAGAGGCTTCGGGGCAGCTTTTCCTCAACGATTCTTTTGAAATTAGATAATGCCTTGACAATCTCTTTTGTGCTGTTTATATCTTTTTAATATCGAGGGTTTGCATCAGTAACATGCAAGAGGATACTGAGGTGTAATGTTCAGAATAAACCGGTGAGGAGGTGTTACGAACCCTTCAAAGGCACTTACAATATTTGGCGTCTGTACTGGTGCCAGTTTTGTAAGGAGGAATAGGCGCCTGTATCTGTATCAGTCTACTACTGGATAGGGCCTTTTTCTCGGAGGAAGAATGATAACCAGAATTATTCCTTCCCCGTGCTGGCAAAGTACGAATGAGGAAGGAGTGCCTTTAATACGACCAGTGTATAATTATGAAAGCTAGTATTTTTAATGGCTGTGTTGGGCTTCTCAGCATCAGTTTGTCTTGTTATGAAGACTGTGTGCTAACATGTAAAGATGGAGACTGTGTGCGAACATGTAAAGATACAGTACTTAAAAACGCATTGTCAACACCCATTTTAGACGTCTTATTAGTTTAAAAAAAAAAAAAAAAAAAAAAAAAATCTGTGCATTCACCAACCCCGTTCAGAGCCAGTGTAGCATGTGGGAAAGATAATGAAAGTGAGGAATATTAAGATTTATTTATCCTTGCCAGACAGGGTAGTTTATGTAATTAAGATTCTGCTATTCACTAATTTTCCCTAGAGACAGGTGAGTATACGAGTTTGAGCTATTATATTTTGTTTCCAGACAGACATATGAACCACTATATTATCTCTTCCCTAGCTTGTCCCGGATTTTCGTCCTTTTGCAGCTTATTTCATGTAGCTGTGTGGCAGAAAGAGGCAGTGCTACCGCTGTACTTTCCTTAACACTGCGACTAGCACCATCATAATCTATTCTTACAGCTTGGCATTCAAGATGGAGAGATGGCAATTTCAGGCCAAGCTGGAGTACAAAGAGTATAGCTGCCAACAAGAGACGGAGTGACGTAAATGAATAAGGCACAAAACTTGAACATACACTGATGTTTTTGCAGAGACGGTCGAGTAGGTAGATGTGAACTAGTACCTGCTATATCTAAACAGGCGAACACGAACTGGTTTTTCTTGTTCCTTGACAAAGTAGACGAGCGTTAACTATTTGTAAACACCCAAAGGCTGTGTAGTTTTTGCCACTTGAGAGAGCTGCGGCGGTAGTCACAATAAAGCATTTAAGTGTGAGTGAAATAAACACTTCTTACATTTACCCTTTTTTCAGTGACAAATGTAAGGTAGTTGTTTTAACAGATGAAGCAAGACACTTTATCATTCAGTTGTTCACTTGATTTTTTTTTTTTCACAGACAGGGGAGACTGAAGTTGATCTGGGGTCAGAGTGGTGAGTATCCCGGGACCCTGACCATGAAGGCGTGGTCCTGGAAGTGTGCCTTGATGGTGGACATGGCGCAGGAGGGCAGGTGGCGGCACTCTACCTCATACTCCAGCTGACCATGATAGTAGTCCACGAAGGCACGGTACGAGGTGACGCGGTACTTCCTGATGGGGTGGAAATGACAGGGATTAGGAAGCGGAATATTGGAGAGGAAGGAAAGGGATTAGAGAAGAAGAGAGGGGGTTTTAGGGGAGGTCAGGGAGGGAAAGGGGTGAGTTAGAGAGGGGCAAGGAGGGAGGGGAGGTTAGAGAGGGTAGGAGGTGGGAAGGTAATGAGGAGTGGAGAGTTTGAGGTGGAGAAGAGGGAACTGGAAGTGAAGGAATGTTTACCTAAGGGCAGTTAGAGTGGGAAGAGGATGGGGTGGGGAGGTTAGGAAGAGACAAAAAATTGGGTTTTGAGACGGTACGAGGCGATCCGGTAGCTTTTTAAAGGTTGCAGCGGAGAGTTAGAGAAAGAGAATTTGAGAGGTGGAGTAGGAGGGGATATGGGAATCCATAGGTGGTTAGAGAAGGAAAATGGGGAGTTAGAGAAGAGAGAGTTAGAGAGGGTACAGGATGACAGAGTTCCTCCAGATTGACAGAGTGGGAGAGGAAAGGTGAATTAGAGAGGAAGAAATGACTGAAGGAAGAGAAAAGAATACTGGAGAAGGAGAAAAGAGCAACTGGGGGAGTAGAAAGGAGATTTAGGGGCGGTTAGAGAGAGGGGGAAAGGAGAGTTTGAGAAGGATGATCCAACAGTGAAGACGGGAACGATTTTAGCCATTTAATATTGGCTTCCACTAGACACTTTTATTCAACTTAGGAGTAAATTGTCGTCGACAAAGGACGAGGAGTCTATAGAGCGAGGGAAAAAATGGAAATTGGAGAAGGTGGTGGTGTTTTGTGCCTGGTGGAGAAACTATCAGATGGGAAAAAGTGGTTCAGAGGTGATGAGAGACGTTAGGATCCTAACATTCATGTAACCACAGAACATCATTGTAATGTGCCTAATGGTAATTTAATGTTACATTCTTATACAGGTAAGGATAGTGCAGAATGTGTTTTTCATGTGTCCTTTTATAAATTTCATGACAGTTTTTCAGCACTATATTGTGGTCTCCTCACTTTCTTTTTCCGGTTTTGGAGGAATTGGTGTTTGGGGAGAGTCTATCCTTCTCTGAGACTCCTGATCATAATTATACCCTAAAACCAGCGACCTCGAAAGGGTCAGTCGATTCTGTTGTTATGTAATTTGTGCTTATTTCTTGATACCTTCCCTCCTTTTCCCCCTGTCATCGTGCTGCCTCTCACCCTCTCCCAACTCACTCATGCAGTGGCAGTCGCTCCTCATAACCATACAACTGGGCGTCCCTGGAGTGCAGTGCTTGGAGCGCGTACGGGTTGAGGCAGACGGAGGTGAAGAATGGATGGGTCACCACGCAGGAGTAAGCGCTGGTACCACTGCTGCTGCTCTCGTCCTCCAGAATCTTGCTCCACACACCCTCGTCCTCGTGGCAGCACCGACATTCATCCTCTCTCGACATCTTCGCACAATTTCGACAGTGGCACCTGGTTGGAGGGATGTGAACAGGTCAGTACAAGGAATATTTGCCTGCGTTCATTAATCACCTTTATCACCAATTTCCTCTTAATTTTCATCATCAAAATCCTAACTTTACATTGCCCTTTTCTTGACCCCTGTATTCCCTTCTACGCACTATACCCTCCTTTCCAAACGCCTCCCTGCTGAATTCACGATGATAAAAATATTTGTATACTAATCATCATCATCATCATCACCATCATCTTCTCACTGGCAGTTTTTGAAAGGGTGGACTGTAAATGTAGCGAGAATTTACTTGTGTACATTTTTATCATCATATTTAAGTATGGTAGGGTAGGGTAAGGCTTGGCAGGTTAGGACAGCTTAGTATAGAGTACGTTAGGGGAACTTGGGGCTGCAGGGGCAAGGTTAAGTTTCATTTAGGTTAGAATATACCGCAGAGACTAGGTTAGGTTTAGTGTAACAAAAGCTAGGTTAGGCTAGGTAATAGGGACTGACTGTGGTAGGTAAGAGTTGGTTAGAATACACTGTAGGAGCTATATTAAGTGTGAATTAAAACATATAAAACAGGGATAACATCAAGGTTAGTTAAGAGAGGCTATATTAGGTTAGAGTTTATTACAGGAGCTAGATTAGGTTTGGCTGACTTAAAACATATTACAACAGACAGGGCTAACATCACTGACTCATACGCATCACGACTGCAGTTCACGATAAGCATAATCAGTAAGCAGAGGGTTAGTGACTGCTGCCTTATCTGTTGACCCTCTGCCCCGTCGTAATCGCTAACCTGCTGCCGACAAACGAGATAATTTGTTTTGCGAGAAGAGATTTTTTTTTTTTTTTTTATGGAAGGATTAGATACAGCCTTCATTCATTAATTCACTCCAAGGGGACGCCTCTTTCAGCGAACAGAATTGTGAAGTACTAACCAGAAAAAAATATAAATGTCGCGCTAGATCTGTAGGGGTCTCGTGTTTTGATTGCATGCTACACAAATGCCTGTTGCATTGAGTGCGTGTCCTATTGTATCCTATTCTAATTTCATCCCTATTGTTACCTCTTTCGTTGATTATATGCATTATTGCTACTTGCTTCACTGATTGTATGCCCTGTTGTTATGCCTCTTTGTTTCATCAGATCTCCTATTGATTGCCTGTTCTAATTATCATATATGTGTTCTGGTTATATACCTATTGTTACCTGTAGCACTGATTGTCCTACTGTTTGATTTTAGGCTTGCGCATTGCTTGTTCTGGTTATTTGCCTTCTATTTATCCACTCTGGTAGTATTAATATTTTATGGAAGGAAAGCGCCTTTATTACACCTGATATTATTAAACCACCCAATCTTCTAATATTCCCTCCCGGTCCTCGAATGTTTACTTATCTGACGCGTGACTGAAAAGCAGTTTTTACCTTCCACATGACAAAGTCAGAGGAGGGTGTTGTTATCAAGGGGATCAATAGGTGTCCGTCCATAGGGTTGGCGACAGGTCGGGTGGCCGGGCGTATAGGTTTCTTTGCCGGACCAGAACTCAGAAAGTATTCATTATAGAGTCATGAAATTTCACAGAGTTATGTGTCTTATAGTGAACTGGTGCCCTTTGATAGGTAGAATGCTGTGTCTTAAGTATTTTTTTAAATAATGAAAAAGTAAAGAAAAATTAAATTTTTCAGACATTTCAATGTGACCTGCGCAAGGAATCTGAAGGGCCCAGGTTATGTGTCCTCAAGGCGTTCTCCTTACGCCCACCTCTAAAAGAAAAGATTGGGGGGGGGGGGATGAGGTCCGTAGTGCGCTTGGTTAGGTGTGCAGGGAGGAGGGGGGGTGGTATGTGTTTGATCAGGTGCAGGGTTGCAACAGCGTAGCGTTGCCTATGTTTGGTAGTTACGTATAACATTCTCATGAACTACTTATAAATTTGCTTTCTACAAACGGAGTAGGCAAGACCACCAGTAAGAAAAGATAACATTTTATATAACATTTTTCTTAGTAGTGTCATACTGAATGACATTGATGGTGTAATAATGGTAATACTTTTCATTCTGTTTGTATGTAAAACGGACCCAAAAATTAATCTATTTTAAATTAAACTCCTTCCCTTGGAGCTGAAATAACCGTATGACAAGAGAATGTAATAAGAAAAACACTATCAGATTGAAGGGTTTAGCCAAGTACTGCTAACACTTCACTCAGGTAAATATAATTATCTGGTGTTACGGTAAATAAAACACCTGAGTCCACACCAGGGAAAGGGTTTACTTTGCATTTAATTATTTCCACTCACCAGTCAAGTCGGCCCACTCGGGAACGCCTCTCCTCCCCCAGGCCAGGAGTCAGTGGCGCTAGCTCATCATCAGCTTCATCTTCTTCATCTTCATCATCTGCATCTTCTTTCACCTTTCTGTTCTCGTCATTATCTCTCTTCTCGCCGTTTTCTCGATCCCTCCATGCTTCTTTCTCACTCCTCTTTCGGTCTCCCCATGGTTCCTTCTCATTCTTTTCTCTGTCTCTCCATGTCTCTTTCTCACTCCCTTCTCTGTCCGCCCATGTCTCTTTTGCGTCCATATCTCTACCTTTGCATGTCTCTTTTTCCTTCCTGTCTCGCTCTCCCCTTGTCTCTTTGTCTTTCCACTCTCCCTCTCCCCATATCTCCTTTAAATCCATATCTGGACTTGTGCATTTATCCTTTTCACCCCTTCCTCTTCCTCGCCACGTCTTTTCTTCACCCCTTTCTTGTCGCCTCCACGTCTCTGTGTCCCTCACCTCCCATCCCGTCGGGTTGAACTGAGTGACAGACATGGGGCTCTGTTTTGTGGGTTTTGTTCTGTCTTTGTTCTCGTCGCTATCTCATTGTATTAGTCATCACTTCACTGATCATACACGTAGGAAGAAGCGACGGAATCAAGGAAGGAAAGCTAGTAATGAGGTAGATGCAATATTCTTTGGTATCACGAACAGAAAGAATGGACATCAAATATAAAAGTGTTAATCAAAGGTGGGAGGGTTAACAGAGAAGTGCATTAGAGGATAAAGTGGGACCCAAAGGTGGAAGAGTGTTATTAAAGTAAATGCGTTACTCTCTGGTTTTGTTAATTGTGGGAATAGGCGAAATCAAGTGAGAAAGATTGCTGATGAAGGAAAGGCAGTATTCTTTGGAAATGTAATCAGATATACGAATAGGGTTTATATAGTGTAGAGGAGCCTGAAAGGTACACGGAGATCACCACTATATCCTCTTCCATAATAATTCAGCCAACATTATGACAGTCGCCACCACTGCCTCTCACCAGCGCCAGCACTATCATCACCACTGCAACAAAACACCACTACAGACAAAATCACTGCTCCTCAACGCTACTCTCACCCTCACCACCACCCTCACCACCACCACCCTCACTACCACTATCGCCACTGCCACCACAGTCACCTTCCCTGCCACCACTGTCCCTGTAGCCACCACAGTCACCTTCACTGCCACCACTGTCCCTGCAGCCACTACCACCACCACCACCACCACCACCACTCTTACGACCACAGCGACTACTACAACCACCACAGGAGCGAGACAATAGCACCACGGCTATCACAATCACGATCACCACCACCATCACTACCACGCTCTATCACCGCTACCCTGATACTGCTACACACACACACACACACACACACACACACACACACACACACACACACACACACACACACACACACACACACACACACACACACACACACACACACACACACACACACACACGGCAAAACAATGGACCCTATTTTCTAACCATTCCTTCAACATTCCTCATTTTTCGTACCTTTGAATAGTAATAACAACAGGTTAAAATTATGTACAGTGTATACACAGGGAAGAAATTGTATAAGATAACGTTATATCAGAAAACGGTTGAAAGTTGGAGAGGCTTGAGTGATACCAGTGTGTGTTTTATCAGATAAAGTTAATGGAGTTGGTGCCTAATCCTTTCACCACTAGAGGTCTCCCCGTAGGCTGGAATAGTGTGGTGTAGGCTGGAATAGTGTGGTGTAGGCTGGAATAGTGTGGTGTAGGCTGGAATAGTGTGGTGTAGGCTGGAATAGTGTGGTGTAGGCTGGAATAGTGTGGTGTAGGCTGGAATAGTGTGATGTAGGCAGAGCAATAGTGTGGTTTAGACTGGAATAGTGTGGTGTAGGCTGGAATAGTGTGGTGTAGGCTGGAGAGAGAGAGAGAGAGAGAGAGAGAGAGAGAGAGAGAGAGAAGGAGACAGAAATTGGACATTCCACTGGTGCGCCTTAGTTTTGTTGATAAGTGTTATCTGTTGGGCGATAGCACAGAGATAAGCTAAGAGCGAGGGGAAGTGTACAGCCAGAGACAAAAGTTACACCCTCTATTCCACCGCTTCCACTTCACACTTCTGTCTCTTTCCCTCCTGACGGACCACATCAAAGAGAGAATCATGTATGGGCAGAGAAACACTCCAAGCCTCTCTCAGCCTAGGAATATTAGCCAGCAGAGGAAAGTGACAGGCAGAAGGTGGAATTATAGGCGAACTTTTGTCTGTATCACTGCCAGAATGAAGAGGCGTGGTTGTTTGTTGCGGTAGGGGGTGGTTGTGGGCGTGAAAGTGAGGGTGTTGTGAGTTGTTGGTGTGTGAATGTGTTGTGTTTAAAAATGATGGCGTTTATAGAGAAATGATGATAATGAAGGCTGGCAGAAGTAGGCGCTTGGTGGAAATGAACTAAAGAGTAAGTAGAGATGGTGAAATGAAGGAAGGTTGAAAGATTGTGAAAATGAGTGTGGTTTTGGTGATAGTGAAGGGTTGGAGTCAGGGGAATGGTGAAAGTGAAGATGCTGTAGGTAGGAAGTTGGTGTAAATGAAGAAGTAGGTAAAGGATGGGGAGAAAAAAAAAAGGTAGCAGGTAGAATGAGTGTGAGAGTGATGGCGTTGTCAGTATTTCAAACTTCCACTACTCGCCTCCTAAACACACACACACACACACACACACACACACACACACACACACACACACACACACACACACACACACACACACACACACACACACACACACACACCTTCCTTCTTTCCTTACGGCCCTGTAAAACGCTCTGGTGTGTATGTGTGTGTGTGTGTGTGTGTGTGTGTGTGTGTGTGTGTGTGTGTGTGTGTGTGTAAGACTTTCATATAAATTACTCTTCGAAAAAATTATTAGGAAACCAATATTTTTTCCATATTATCAAAAAGTTTACATCTCATCTTGAATATAAAAAAAATGCATTTATTTCCTTTGCAAATCTTGGACCCAATGATATAATTTTAGATGTAAGAGTATTTTTAGGACCCAGGCCGTCCGTCAGTCACTCACTAAGAATTTTCGGAAACGAGGTGATTAACTCCCGTAGAATTTAGTGGTCTTGATGCCCCGACGTGTAAGATCTCGTACTTGTTGTGTTTTGCTGTTGATACCTACTGATAAATTTGTTCGAGAGAGAGAGAGAGAGAGAGAGAGAGAGAGAGGTCGTACTGAAAGCCACACGTAACACCCCAAGTTGGAAAAGTCTCCCCTAAACTAAAAATAACCCTCTGGCAGCAGCGGGAATAAAGCAGAACCTGCATCCTTGGAGTGAAGTGGTCAAGCCTTTACCAACGTACCTTTCCAATAAGTAAATTCATGAAGGCGTGAAAGAGATACAAAAAATAATAAGGTTCTTTTATGGCGGGGAGGACATTATAAAGATTTTGTTTTATACCACTTAGCTGTGTGTGTGTTTCTGTTTATGGTTACTACGGTGAGGGAGTTAATCATCATCATTATCATCATCATTATCATTATTATTATCTTCTTCCTCGTCTTCATGTTTATCTTCATCATCATCATTATTATCTTCTTCTTCGTCTTCATGTTTATCTTCATCATCATCATTATCATCATCATCATCATCACCTTTATCATTTTTACCATGGATATCGCTGTATTTATAATCGTCATCATCATCATCATCATCATCCATCTCTCTGTCTGTCTGTCTGTCTGTCTGTCTCTCTGTCTCTCTCTCTCTCTCTCTCTCTCTCTCTCTCTCATGTCACAAGTGCAGTCATTTCATACTTCCGTGTGTCCAGTCCAGAGAGAGGAGGGGGAGGGGGGAGGGGGAGGGGGAGAGAGGGGGAGGAAAGAGAGAGAAGAGAGTGGAGAGTAGAGAGAGGGAGGGAGGGGAAGGGGAAAGAGGTGCCGGGAGGAGAAAGGGAGAGAAGTAAGGAAGGGAAACATGGGGAAAGAGGAGTGGGAAAGAGGGAGAAAAGAGGGAAGGAGGAGAGGTGGGGGGGATGTGGGGGAGAAGACTAGAGAAGAGTAAGGGGAGAGAGTAGAGAGGGGAGGGGGGAGAGTAAAGGAGAGGGATGGAAGAGGAGAGAGGAGCGGGTGACAAGGAGAAGGGAGAGACGAATGGGAAAGAGAGGAGGGGAAGAGGGGGGCGAGAAGGAGTGGAGTAAGGGGGAGGAAGGGGGAGATGTATAGAAATGGAAGGAGGGATAGTAGGGGACAGAGAGAGAGAGAGAGAGAGAGAGAGAGAGAGAGAGAGAGTAGGAGAGGTGTAGGGGGATAAATAGAGGAGGGGGAGGGGGGATGGGGAGGGAGGAGTATGGGAAAGGGAAGGAAGAGGGGGAGAGAGAAGTATGGGAAAGGGAAGGAAGAGGGGGAGAGAGAAGTATGGGAAAGGGAAGGAAGAGGAGGAGAGAGGAGTAGGAGGGAGGAAGCGGGAGAGGGAGGAGTGGGCTGTTGTTGATATTATTGTTATTGTTGTTCAGTAACTGGTCTGCGTGACCAAGCACACCCATGAACCGCAGGCAAGCAACCGCCCATGCAGAACATTTCCGCACAGTGAACTGATTATCCTTTGCGGTAGACAGCGCCCCATCACTGGAAAGCGCTGGGAAGTTTGTGGAAGTTTGGTTCCCGGTTAGACGCTGAATATTCGTTTCCACCCAGTTAGCAGGGGCGCCATAGTAGGCTCCACTTCACCCATTTATTTGGTTATATGGTTACCAGCCACCGTTGTAAATGGTTTCGTGGGTGACGTATCACTCAGTGCCCACCTGAAGTGGAAAGAGGAATAGTAAAAAGTGACCGAAATTATGAGAGAAATAGGAAAAGAGGAGAACAGACAAAGAAAAAGAATGATAAATGAGAAGGAAGAAGTAAGCAGCACAACATCAAGTGAGTGGATGATGTTCGCCACCACCTACCACCGGAGGAGTAGGTGAGAGGAGAAAGCGAGGGTGTAAAGGGAGGGGAACAGGAAGGGGGAGATAGGGGAAGAGGAATAGGAGAGAACGAGAGGGAGAGGTTTGAGAGGGAGAGAGCAGGGGGGAGAAAGTAGAGAAGGGGGATGGGAGAGAGTCGTAGAGATACTGTATGGAGGAGGGAGAAAGAAGCAGGAAAGAGGGAAAGGTAGAGGAGTTAAGCAGTAATCTTAGTCGATCAGGTAAGCAACAGGTCATCTCTGGAACAGTCTTCCTTTGTATTTCTCTCTGCCTATGACCTCCAGTTCTTTGAAGGCAGGGTGTCCAGGCATCTCGAAATGAACGGACCGTGAATTTGGTTGTCTTTTGTTGAGTGTTTCGTACATAGAACAACAGTTTTTGCACGCCACCTGATGTTTTTTTTTTTTCCCTTCCTGACATAAGAAGGGCCTGTAATGAGGGAAGGGGAGGAAAGGAGTTGGGGAGTGAAGTGGGGAGAGAAGAGATAGATCCTGCCTATCAGCTTCACGAGGGTTGTTAAGGCAGGTAAACTGTTTATACCAAGTCACAATCTTCCCCGAGAACACTACCCACAACCGTCAACTTTACATCCAGGTCCCCAGTTATGATGCTGGATGAACAGGGACGAAAGAGGAGGGGGAACACACTTTATCCAACAGTCTGACCGGAAGAGGAATGAAACGAGCCCTGGTGTCATTAGGCTGAAGACCTTAACCACTTCACCTCGACGATTTACTTTCATTTTAGTAAGGCCACTACAAGATTATTATTAGTCAACGCAAGAAGGGTCTGTAGTGGTGGAAGGATCAGTGAAGGATGTATCTAATTCCCCCAGTGTTACAAATCTTTCGTAAACTGAATGAAAGCCACAGAGGACAGCAAACGCCATTGAGAAAGACGTCATTGGAGTGAAGGGGTTAGTGATTCCTGTATGTTTCAGATTATTTTGTTTCCCAATGTTCATTTTTCACTGTTTCGTCATCATCATCATCATCATCATCATCATCATCATCATCATCATCATCACCACCACCACCACCACCACCATCACCACCACCACCACCACCACCACTAGCAGTGTTTTTATCATCATAATCACCATCATCATCTTCCTGTTCCTACTACTATAAAACGAGTGGGTAGCGTAGGGAAACAGAAAAAAAAAAAAACACAAGTAGTTGAATTATCGTCAGAGTAGACAGGGGAAATTGTGCCACTCCTCCTTTATTTCAACATTTAAACCTTCAAGACCTCTAGTATATCTATTTTTTTGCCCCTATATTCCTGGATTCTCCTCTAAGATGTGTAAAATCGCCTGCATGGGAACACACACACACACACACACACACACACACACACACACACACACACACACACACACACACACACACACACACACACACACTGGTAATTATCGTCTCGACATCTAATTAACCTGCATTACCTGCTCTCTCTCTCTCTCTCTCTCTCTCTCTCTCTCTGATCTGTTTTTCGTTCCAAATTGCGTATGGAAAGTAAAATAAAGTGAAGATACAGAGTGAAAGAAATTACCGTATCTAGCGCTAATGAAAGTAGTACTGGAATTTAAATATATATATAGGTAGTTGATAAATACACGCTACTAAAAAACTCATTCTTGGTATCTTATGTGTTGCAGGGACAGGTCAGTGTGCTGGTGTGGGCGTGGGTATGGCAGTAGGTGTAGGAAATGAATAAATGATGCAGGATGGACATTACTAACACCAAGCCGTACCCGCAACACACGAGAAATTTCGCTACGACGTGCGAGAGGGGCGTTGCACATGGATCATCGTGTATATCATCACCTGTCGCTGCTGATTACACGCCTTACCCAGCCTTCTTCATGACTCGCGCGTCGGTGTCAATCTATGTAAGTATTCATTTATTTTTACCTCGCCCGGACGGAGTCTGCGAGGTATTGTTCTTGGTCGACTTTGTTTTTTTGTTTGTTAGCAACATTACGGAAAAACGGCTGAATGAAATTACATTAAACTTTCAGGATATGTGGGCACTGGTCCCAAAAGAGGTAATCGAGTGACCCTGAAAGGCCAAAATCAAGGCCACGGATTTTCAGTGAGCTATAACTTGAAATCGGTTGAAGATAGAGATGTTTTACTCTTAGGAACATACAGGAACTCGTAATATGGGTTTTCATTTGGCACCAAGACCTTTGACCTTGAATGACCTTGAAAGGTCAAACTCAAGGTCACGGATATGCAGGGAGGCCATAACCCGAAATTCATTGAAGATAGAGAGATATTTACTAGTATCAGCATATAGGAAATCTCATATGGGTATTTAATTAGTACCTTGACCTTTGACCGGAAGTGACCTTGAAAGGTCTAACTCAAGGTCACGCATATTCAGAAGAGATATTTACTATTACCAGGATGTACGAAGTCTCAGAAGGGCTTTCATATTCAGCATGATCTTTGACCTTGAGTGACCTTGAAAGGTCAGACGCAAGAGCACGGACTTCCAGAGGGATTAACTTTAAAACATTTGGGCCATTACCTTAGACTTTAATTGTGCACTGACGCTACATGGCAGAAACGAGTCAGTACTTAATAACAATGAAATTACTGCTGTCGGGCGAGGTTTGTTGTGCCTGGCACCACTTGTTAAAGAAGTGTACTCATGGGCCTGATAAATTTATTCCGTTATATAATTCTTCTTACCACTGGACACTAGAGAAGTCGCATTGTTGATCACATCCATAATTTTGTCCTACCGTGTACAGTATATTTGTAGATTGCAGAGCTTTCGTTACTCGCCTCATTATCAAGGGTTTTATGGTAACTAGAGCGAAGTAAAACAAACGATTGAACGATGATTTCACCCACATTCCGAGTACATGGTTAGAGAGGGAGATACCTTTCCAGATGTGGGTATTATTTTCTCATTTCAAAAGCTAATATAGGGAGATACCTTTCCAGATGTGGGTATTATTCTCCCATTTCCACCACAGGTGACGGTACTTTGACATCCAGACGTAAAATCAGAGGTGACCGTACTGCAGTAATTATTCAGTGGTGATTGATTTATGGGCACTGCTGAATACTGTACGTGGTAATTAACTTGAATTACGGGTGATCATGGGAGAGTCCTAGGTCTGCTTCCTGGTGTGTGTGTGTGTGTGTGTGTGTGTGTGTGTGTGTGTGTGTGTGCTGTGGGGGGGGGGAAATGGGGGCTGAGGGTGCAGGTGTTGTGGAGGGAGGGAGATATGGCACGGGGTCTTTTGGAGGGGGAGGAAGGGGTATGAGGGGGCATATATTGAGATGGGCTGCATTGGAGGGAAGGAATGGGAGTTGGGAGGGAGGAAGATCAAAGAGGAGGGAGAGGAAAGGAGGCTTAAGGAAGGAAGGGAGGGTAAAAGATGGAGGTGGAAGGGAGGAGGCGTAAAGAGAAAAGAAGAGGTAAGAGACAGAGGTGAAAGAGGGGAGGAACGGGGTCGGAAATTCAACAATAATTTGATTTTATTCTTGCCTTGTTTTTTGGTCTAGTTTATTGTGGGTAATTCAGTTACAGGAACGCTCTCTCTCTCTCTCTCTCTCTCTCTCTCTCTCTCTCTCTCTCTCTCATAAATATCTCTTCCCTTCTTTATTCTCATCATCTCCCCCTTCTCCTCCCTCTTTTCCCACCCCAGCTCTACCCCACCCCCACAAATTATACCCCCCTCCTATTCCCCCCTCCCCATCCCTTCCTCACTCCCCAAAGCTCTGATATAAACTCCCCATCATCCCGTTTCTGCTCACTCCCCGTCTCTCTTTCATCTTCCCAACACGACTCTTGTTCGGGTGGTATCGAGGAGAGAGAGAGAGAGAGAGAGAGAGAGAGAGAGAGAGAGAGAGAGAGAGAGAGAGAGAGAGAGAGAGAGAGAGAATATCAGTCACTTTTTTCTTGAAACATGTTCCTTTTAATCGACAGGATACGTGCAGAGAGAGAGAGAGAGAGAGAGAGAGAGAGAGAGAGAGAGAAATAAAGATAATGATGATGACGATGATGATGATGATGATGATGATGATGATGATTTTTTAGACGTTCATTTTTTTTTAGGACCAAACAGAGAGAAATGAACAAGAAGGGATGAGAGTGTGTGGAGGCTTCTGTTACGGTGATAGTGATGAGGTGGTGGTGGTAGTGGTGATGATTATTCGTGTTGTGGTGTTATCATTTCCGTTTTCATTTTCAGGACCAGTTAGAGGAAGATGTGGAAAGAAGTGAAGATGAGAGAATGCTTGAGTGATGATGATGATGATGATAATAATGATGATGATGACGATGATGATGACTGTGGTGGTGTTATTTGGTCATAGTCTTATTTCTTCTCTTTTTCATTTTCAGGACCAGGAGGAGGGAGATGAAGAAGGAGGTGAGGATGGGAGGAGACTGCCTGAAGATGATGATGGTTATGGTGATGATGATGATGGTGGTGATGGTGCAGGGGTTCATTTTGGAGGAGCATCTTAATTTGGATACCACAACAGGTGAGTGGTGTGGTGATGATGGTGATGAGGCTGTTGGTGGTGGTGGTGATGATGGTAGTGATGCTAACAGTGATGGTGATGCGGGTGATGGTGATGATAATGGTGGTGATGGGGATGGTAATGGGGAAGGTGAGAATTATGGTGGTGATGGCGATGATTGTGATGGTGGTGATAATGATAGTGATGATGATGATGGTAGTGGTGTTGATGGTGGTAATGATGATAATAATGATGATAAACTAAGAATAAAGCACTTAAAATCACACCCGAACAAGGCCGTATCATTCTTTAATACGCTGATGGCTGGTGAATGAGCGACTGATCGGTATTACTGGTGCTTTATGTGTGAAGAAAATACTTAGGCTTTTCACTGTGTTGTGTGATAAATATTGTTCTCTCTCTCTCCCTCTCTCTGTCTGTCTGTCTGTCTGTCTCTGTCTGTCTGTCTGTCTGTCTGTCTGTCTGTCTCTCTCTCTCTCTCTCTCTCTCTCTCTCTCTCTCTCTCTCTCTCAAACCCACAGATCACGCCCAACCCAGCACCTCCACAAGTGATATCTCTCCATCCTGCACTGAGGAAAGCCAACCCATCTCCTCCTTCTCCTCAGACACATCCACAGACACCTTCACTCCAGTCTTCGTTCACATCAGGTATCGGGAACGTGGCTTTGGAAGATCGGGGGAGGAGAGGGGAAGGGAAGAGGGGGGAACGTTCGTAAGATCTCACGTCTGGGTGTCGTATGAAATTTTAGTTATTACTCATTATACGTTCGGATTATGTGTGAATACTGAGGATGTTCGTGTTCTAGAGGGGTTGGAGAATGAGAGATTGACGGGGAGAGAGTGTGTTGGAGGGGTAGGAGAAGGAGGAGACTGAGGATGAGAGGGTTGGAAAGAGTGGAGTAGAGTGCGTGTGGGTTGGAGGAAATGCAGCCTGATGTTGGAGGATGGAATGGCTTGGAGGCGATTCATTTGTGGACACCCTTTCCGGGATTAAGGCAAGTGGCTGTAGATAGATAGAGACGTTCTTGGTACTTCATATTTTAGTGTTGTTGGATTATAGACATTTATTAAGTTCTCTGTGTCCTTGTAGTTATTGCGTGATGGCCGCTCATTTGACACGTTCCTGTTATGTCATGCAGAAGCGGTTTATTTATGTAGTTGTTCGTTCTTGTCTTGACAGCGCCCGAAAAAGCCTTACGGAAAGGGAATGGAGGGAGCTGAAGGAAACGGCGAAGGGGAAGACCAAGATTGGTGAGAAACTTAAGCAGGAAAAAGGGTTGGAAAGATACGAAGAAGACAAGGAAAGAGAGGAAGAGGGAGTAGAAGAGAAGGAAGACAGAATGGAGGAAGAGCGGGAAAAACTGGAGAATGAAATGGAGGGAAAACGTAAAGAGCTGAAGGAAAAAGGGGAGGGAGAGAGTAAAGAAATGGACGAAGGAAATGAAGAAGAAAGAAACAAAGAAGACATAATACCCGCCAAAGAAAGAAACTACCCAGAACTATTAACGACCAAAGGAAAGGAGGAAGAAAGTAAAGAAACAGATGGAGAATTGGAAGAAGAACGAAGCGAAGAATATACAGGACCCACTAAAGAAATGAAGGAAAGAAAGGAGGAAGAGAATAAAGAAATGAACGAAGGAAAAGATGAAGAACAAAGCCGAGAAGAAGAAATAAGACCTGCAAAAGTAGGGACCTACCCTGAAGTAGTGATGGTTGAGAGAGGTCCATACAACTCCATCTTTCCCATGCTACTCCTTCATACTTCTAACAGTGACACCTTCCTTCCCGGTGGCCCTGTGGCACTCCGGAGGGGCACTGGAGAGTTGGAGGAAGAAATGGAGGTGGAGAGAGAAGGGAGGGAGAAAGGAGATGTGAAGCGACAGGAGAGAGAGGAAAGAGAGATGGATAGGATCGAGAGAATTGGAACAGTGGCTCGAAACAAGACAGAAGAAAGGGGAGAAACACTGGGAGAAGAGAGGGATGAAAGAGAGGACTTGGGAAGAAGCAAGAAGAAGGAAGGGGAGGCGAAGAAACAGTGTAAGGAAGGAAAAGAGGAAATGGATGGACATAAGATGGAGAGAGGAGATGAAACGGAGAGAGACATTCCAGAGTCGAGAGGTGCCAGCATGACTGATTGCAGTGATGGAGGTAAGGACAGAATTGCACTTTGTGGCAGTATTGACAATGTTCATTATCATCATCATCGTTTTTATTATCACCATATAACTGTATCCTCGTAAGCACGGGAGACTTCTTAGCACGTCTTCCCTTAGCGGTGGCTCAATAGGTAGAGAGGTGGCCTGCAGTCCTACCGGACCCAGGTTCAAATCCTCGCTGGGGCAGGGAACAGTTTAAGGATTTAAGTTTCATAAAAGCAGACTTTACTGATCTACCAGAAGACCCGCCGACATGTAAAAATACCCTCACTAATACCAATACACCAGTCCTGTATGAGACAGCCTTTGCATGTATTCAATATGGGCGATGGGTGTTAGCGCCGAAGTGGTGACATGTGGAGGTGTATGGTATGTAGGAGGACTACTGGGCCTTGGAAGCAGGCTGCGAAGCCTATGCCCAGAGTCGGACACATTAAAAAAAAAAAAAAAAATTGTGTATTTTTACACTTTCAGTTGCGGCCATATATAGTGCTTGTCCCTACATGTATCTCTCACACATCCAGTCACTGAGTGTAGTGACTATACGAGTACTGAATGACCAGCCTAATGGTTTCTTGTATCCTAGAAAATCCTTTATTGTGCTGGATGTTAACCACATAACCAAATGGACGCCTGGTTATCTAGTAGGTTATGGCACTCCGACTGGATGTGGTCTATAAGGATTTATATTTAAGAAATGGTTAGGGGTTTTTACTCACGTGAAGCCACTCAGAGATGAGCGACCGTTCACCCTTACCTTTGAATGTCGTTACTGTATAGCGTAGCCCCGGATTCCTACATTCCTGGTTGGACAATTAATGATTGGCTGATAGACGTGTACTGTAGGTCATCATCATTTCTTTCTTTTCTTTCCATATCATTTTCTTTCATTTTCTCTCTATAATCAGTCTTCTCCTTCTTGCTAACAGCGTTTCCAGTGATGTGTGGTAACTACACCCTCACTCCTGGGTCCTGCCTCACCCTAAAGAGCCCCAACTTCCCCCACCCCTACCCCGCCGACTTCAGTTGTCAGTGGCAGATACAGGTGGGTTACTAATATACCTACAGATATCCACACAGCCAATACCTCTGCCAATACCACCTTAACTAATGCACCTACTACACACTTCTTACTCTAACTTGGCCATAATTGCCATTACTCTTCATTTTTATTGCCGAATTTTGGCAGTAGATTAAAATTAGATCATTATACCATCACAAAGAAGTGGTATGGAGCTGATGCATAATTTTATCATTTTCTGTCTCTAACATGGAGCAACGTGAAGTAAACTTTAGAAAGGCGAAAATCTAGGCCACGTTAAGGTGAAACAATTATTATATTTACACAATTGATAATGTCCTTATTGATATCAACACAAGTATACTCGTTTTACTTTAAATTGGCCCAAAGAACTATCATCTCTCAGTCTTGAAACCTGAACTTTAACAAAAGATTAATACTAACATGATGACAGTCACGAAGAAGTGTTATCGGAAGGATGTAGAGCCGCAGTACTGTCCTTTCCTGCCACTGAGCTACGTGAAATCAGCTACAAAGGGAAGAAAGTCTGGGCCAAGTTAAAGTGAAAATGGTATAACACCCCTGGCAATACCTAGACTTAAATACCTCTTCTAATACCCACTTACCTAATACCCTTACCAGTACCCCTCTTCAATACCTCTACCAACATCCACTCAGTTTATTCCACCACCGGTACCCCCTAAAATCCCTACCCTGAAGATACCCAGTCAGCCAATATCCCAAGCCAAACTCCATAATCTTCTAAATCTCCTGTCAGTACCCACTCATTTAATACCCTTGACAGTACCCACTTTACTAATACCTCTGCCAGTACCTGCTCATACCCTTTCCAGTACCCAGTAATACCTCTGTTAGTGCCCACTGAGCCAGTACCCTCCCTACCCGTACCCATTCATCTAACACTCTTATCAGCCATGTTCATCTAATACCTCATCAGATACTCTGCCAATACCTACTCAGTAATACGCCACCAGTACCTACTAATACACCTCCAGTACATTAATACCCACGTCTATTAATACCCAGTCAAAACAGGAGTACCTGCCCCTACTATTGCCCACTCAGTAATACCCGTCCTAATACAAACTAACACCCCACCAGTACATTAATACCCGTACCTACAATACACACTTAGTAATACCCCTACCAATACCCACTAATACCATACCAGTAGCCTAATACCCGTGCCACATTCCCCAGGCGACGGGTGTTGTGAGAGGGTTGGTGATGTCATGCCGTGTGATGACGCTCTTGTGGGGCAACTCTATCACCGTCACCACTAACGAGGGACACACACTCACGTAAGCAGTAGTGGTAGTAGGAGGAGGAGGAGGAATTGGAGGAGTGGTGGTAGCAGTGATGATGGCGGTGGTGATGGTGGTAGTTGTAGTAGTAGTAATGGTAGTAGTTGTAGTATAGTAGTAGTAGGCCTAGTAGTAGTAGTAGTAGTGGTGGTGGCGGTAGTTGTAGAAGTAGTAGTAGTAGTAGCAGAAGTAGTAGTTGTATTAGTAGTAATGGTGGTGGTGGTGGTGGTGGTGGTGGTAGTAGTAGTAGTAGTAGTAGTAGTAGTAGCAGTAGTAGTAGTAGTAGGGGTGGTAGAAGTAATAATAGTAGTAGCAGTAGTAATAATAGTAACATTAGTATGAGGACGAGGAGGAGGAGATGTTGTTGTTGTTGTTGTAGCCCTAGGTTCATCTGAAATGTGAACCCGGTGGACTGCCAGTTGACATTGCCCTAACCATGCAATCCAACATCTGCTTTTCTGGGGGATAGGGAGGGAGATGAGGGATGTTTGTTTAACCAGTCAGCGAAGGCGCCCGATTATATTGGTGCCACCACATGAAGGCGTCTCTCTCTCTCTCTCTCTCTCTCTCTCTCTCTCTCTCTCTTCACCGCCACTTACGTACTTAACAACTGAATGTAACTTTTTACTTTAACTTGGTCTAACATTGCCATTTCGTCTTCTTGGATGCCCATTTGTGACAAAAGATTAACACTGGAATACGATGCTTGTCACGAAGAAGTGTTATGGAAAGGATACAGAGCCGTAGCATTGTTTTGTTCAGTAACTAAGGTGCGTGAAATTTGCCGCCAAAAGAACAGAAATCTATGTCAAGCTGAGGTACGAACAATAATTACACAGTTCATTTCAAGCGGGCGTAATATTGCCATCTCTCCATCCTGAATGTTGAGTTCTAGCAATGGATTAACAGTAGAATTTGATGCTAGTCACGAAGAAGCGCTAGAGGAAGTATGTTGAGCCATATTATTGTCTTTTTCTGTAATTGTACTACTTGAAGTAAACTGCAGAAGTAACAAAGAAAAAAATCCTGTAGGTCTATTACTCCAACCTGGCCCAGATTTTCGTCCTTTTGAAGCTTATCTCGTGTGGCTCAGCAGCAGAGAAAGATAATACAACGACACTGCATCCTTTCCACAGTATTTCTACGTGACTAGCATCGTATTCTAAAGTTATTCTAGTTTTACAACTCAGCAATAAAGATGGGGAGATGGCAATTTTAGGCCAGATTAAAGTAAATTGTGTAGAGGCGTAATAGAGGGAGTAAGTGCATTAAACGGAAAAGGGAGTTGGGTAGTTAGGGAGCAGAGGAGCGAGTTAGACAAAATAAATCGCTGAGGGAGAGGTGTCAACGCGTTTGCTAAGCTCTATAGAAATCTGGCATCTCTCCATCTTGAATAGCGAGTTGTAACAATAGATGAACGCTAGAGTATGGTGCTAGTCATGATGAAGTGCTATGGAAAGGATGCTGAGGAATGAATGGAGAAGTGATGCATTTTCGTTGGACATACTTTCATTGGAGTATACTTGGGCAGTTCATAATAATGGGAGTGATGATGATGGAGATGATGATGATGATGATGACGCCCTGTACCTCTGCTCCTCTCCCCCCCTGCAGGTACAAAGGCAAATTGGATCCGTTCTTCGAGGTGTTCCAGACGGACAAGCTGCTGGTGGACTTCACTGCCTTGGCGGAAATTGGTGTAGGTGGCTTTTGGTGTACTGTGAGGCAAGGTAAGAGGCTGTCATGTACAGGTGGTTCATAATAATGCCCCTTTAGAAATTTGTCTGATGGTAGCTTGCGTGTTGTGGAGGCGACTCAGGCTGCATGTGTGGTTGTGAGTGTGGCCGTGGAAGTAGGAAATGAAAAAAATGATGCAGGTTAATAATGATGATGCACAGTGGAAGAGGAACGCTTTTTGTCGACCATACGTACATACATACAGACATATTTTTATTTTATTATAGACTACCACCGAAAACGCTCCTCAACTTTACTAATTTATTCTTATTTCCACCAGACGATTTTATTCAGGTGTAACATTATCTGTGACTCAAAATATACCAGGTCAAATAAACATTGCTTTGCCTAATGACACATATTTCCCCGCGACACACACACACACACACACACACACACACACACACACACACACACACACACACACACACACACACACACACACACACACACACACACACACACACACACACACACACACACACACACACACACACACACTCTCCCCAATACAGTGAGTGAGAGTAACTTAGCAAAACCATGTTTGTTCTCTCTCTTCACCCCTACACCCCCCTACCTCATATGTGGGTGTGGGTGTAACAGAGCCTGAGTGGGTGTCTTATCCAATGTGTGGGTTGGCGGGGGGCGTGGAGATGGGTGTGGAGGAGAAGGAGACCACGAGGATGATTGGAGGACATGAGGCCACTCCACACAATGTACCATGGCAGGTGAGAGAGAGAGAGAGAGAGAGATCTGTATTAGTTTTATGATACTGACACCTCACACTTTCTTCTGACACATCCTGATATCTCCCTCGATCCTCCCGTAATGCCTTCCCCATTCCTATGATATTATGGCCTTCTACCTTCTTCTAACATCAGCTAACACCTCCCTCATCCAATGCATCACAACACCCCATTCCATCTTCTAACACTGCCTAGCACCCCCTTCCTCCTCCCAGCATCCTACAACACCTCCTTCCTCCTCTAACATCTCCTTCCTCTCTCCTTCTGACGTCCCATTTTTTTCTACCAAGCTCACTATGACTTTGTACCCGTATTCATGAAGAAGATTATCAGTATTTATTATATGCATGTATATACAGTATATATATATATATATATATATATATATATATATATATATATATATATATATATATATATATATATATATATATTTATGTGTCCGACTCTGGGCGTAGGCTTCACAGCCTGCTCCCAAGGCCAACTAGTCCTCCTACATACCCTGCACCTCCACATGTTACCACTCCAGCGCTAACACCCACCGCCCATGTTGAATACATGCTAGGGCTGTCTCATACAGGATCGGTGTGTTGGTTTTAGCGGGAGTATTTTTACGACATGTCGGCGGTTCTTCAGGTAGATCATCAAATTCTGCTTTATGAAATTCAAATCCTAAAACTGATCCCTGCCAACGCAGGGGTTCGAACCCGGGTCCATTGGGACTGCAGGTCACCTCTCTGCCGAAGCATAAATTGCCCATGACCAGGTGTTACGAAATCTCCAGACACTTAGAGTACTACCCCTAATAATACACTTTCCTTTTCTTCCCCTTAGGCGCTAGTGACGTCACACTTCCCTGACAGCACCCTCACCTGCGGGGGAAGCCTCATCTACCCGGACTACATCGCCACCGCCGCCCACTGCATCACAAAGTTAGTGCCATTGATTGGGGTTAGGGTGAATTAGGCTGGGCTGGGTTAGGCTAGGTTGAGGTAAACTGAGTTAGGTTAGTTAGGTTGGATTTGGTTAAGTTGGCTTAGGTTAAGTTGGATTTGGTTGGGCTGGGTTGGGTTGGGTTATGTTAGTTAGAGTTAAATTAAGTTTGGTTAGAGTTAGGTGGGGTTGGGCTGGGTTAAGTTGGGTTGGGTTGGGTATGAATGGATTGGAAATGTTAAATTACTTAAGTCAGCTTAGACTAAGCTAGACAAAGTTTATTTATGTTATGGCTCCACTGACGAGTATGACAGTGATCACTGGTTATGTCTGTAATTATACCTTTGCATGAAAGCACGACAGGGATATGTGTCTGGTTCTGTGTGTCTGTATGTCTATCAGTTTGTTGGTTAGCAAGGTTATAGAAAAGTATTAGATGTAATTGCATCTAATTTGGTATGGTGAACAAAGACCATAAAAGGAGCAGGTTATATATATATATATATATATATATATATATATATATATATATATATATAAAGTAATCCCTCCACTATCCAATGTAAGAGAGCCAAAGACATGTCCAGAAAGTGGTCCTGTCCGGAAAGTGGGCCCCTGCATGCTGGACTGGTACTTAAGGACCCTAACCCAGTCTAACTTTGAAAGCCACCTAAATAACTCCCTACCGGACATGCATAGCACCTATTTAAACCTATTTTAAGACCCTATTCACACCAATAATGGACATAAAACATGAAATAAATGAAAAGGAACCAGAGAATGAGGAATTAGAAGTGGCTATGGAAAATATTTAGCAGTGTACAGGGTACTTACAGCACGTCTGTGGCTGCCTTCTCTAAGGCTTTGGCAGTGGTGAAAATGCTCTTGAAGCACGTAAAATAATCCAGTGTTGTGGTGCACTGAATTCTTTGCACTGTGAGTTATAATTGTTTAACACTGCACATTCTGTTCTTAATTGTGCCACGTCAGTTTCAACCGCCAGTTTTAACCGCCAGTTTGCACTCCACAGTTAATCCTATGCACTCTAAATTTTAATTTCTTAACACTGCATAGCACTGTAAATTCCCATCTGGTCTAGTGGTGAGGTATTGCAGTTTATTCACAAAAACGAGCACGTGTGGCATCCATTGCAATGAGCATCTACTCGTGATGGCAGTTAGGTGGTAACTGATGAACTGAGAGGGGAGGAAGGAAAGGGTGAAGGGGCTGTGTGTAAACACAGCTGGCCTGTTTGGCGCCACGCAGCAATTTCAAATTATGGGTGGGAAAAAATTTTGGATTTGGTGGGGGGATTTTTTCTTTCTTTGACCATTTTTGGGTTCTGAAGGTCAAGGCCCACAATGTCTGGTAAGTGGGGAGTCCAGAAAGTGGGCGTCTGGATAGTACAGGGATTACTTATATACAGTATATATATATATATATATATATATATATATATATATATATACAGTATATATATATATATATATATATATATATATATTTGCTGATAAAGTTCATGTCATGACATAAGAGCAATAATTATCAACTCGTAGCGTTTTGATCCGATTTGGACCAAACTTGCGGGAAGAGTTCGGGGACAGAAAGGATCAAGTAATTCCGTTTTGAGAACAATCAGTCAAGAGTCTAGATCACAGGGCAGGATTAAAGATTCGGCCCTTTAACTCAAATAATTTGTATTTGGTTTTGACGAAACGTATCATAATGATTTAAGGTTAGGCAAGGATGAACTAATTACTATTTTCAGGACAATAGGTCATAGGTTAAGGTCACAGGGCATGGTTAAGTGAAGCCCTTTTGATCTGATTTGGTCCAGACTTGGTGGGTGGGTTGAAAGGCAGGTAGGGGTGAAGTAATTGGAATATGATAGCAATCAAAACATGGTCAGGGACTCAGGGCAAGATTACAGGTTTGACTTAAACCAATTTTAGGGCATGGGTATTATACTCCTTCATGCTTTTTCCTATTTTCATACCGATGACTCTGGTTTACCATTATATTCTTCATATATTTCCCCCTTTTTGATTGTATTATTCTGTAATACTGTGGGTATTAAACATGCAAGATCCCTGGGAGTGTCCGGCTAGGTCACCATTATTTTACTGACAGATGTGTTCACGTCAATATAAACTAGGAGTCACAGCAGAAACAGGCATCAGCAATTAGTTTAGTTTCCCTCTCATCAGCCTTTGATTACCCGCTATTAGTATGGCAAGAGACAGTGAATGAGAGACGATTAAAACATATCAGGTAAGAACTGAGCCAGGAATCCATTATATACATAGCTGACCTAATCCATGCCTCACCATTTCATTTAACCTAACCTATCCCAGCTCAACCCACCCTAACCTAACCTAAACTACCCTAACCTAACCTAACCCCACTGTCCTTTACCCCCCAGGATAAAGAAAAAAGGTAATGGACTGGTGATGGTTAAGGCAGACTGGGTGAGGGTCAACCTTGGACTGCACAATCGTTTTGAGACATCTAAAGGTACCATATCGTTTCTTCAGCTTGTGTATGAGTGCTACTTTATTATCTCTGGTGGCGGGGAGGGACGCCTTCACATGGTGGCACCGATATGACTGGGCGACTCTACTGCCCGGATATACAGTCGTCTCTCAGCTTCATCTCTATCCCCCGAAAGAAGGATAGTGGACTGCTGTAGGAGAACAACTTCAGCCTGCAGTCCACTGGGTTCACATTTCAGATAAATCTAGGGCTACTACTACTACTACTACTACTACTACTACTGTACTACGACTACTACTATACTACTACTACTACATGCCTGTATCTTTACTCATTAAGGTACGAGTCACTAACTTTCTGTAGCTTAAGTTGTATATCAGGCTGCTACTGTGTAACTTTCTTTGGCTTAAGCTGCGTATAAGACTGCTACTTTATACTTTTATCTCTACTCATGCACCTATGGAGCGCTGAACAACCAACTAGAGTGAATATTTTGTTACTGTTGAGTTACCTTGATCATCTTGGTCAAGCAGACCTATCAACTGCAGGCAAGCAACGGCCCATGAAGGGCCATTTCGTGCACTACACCTATGTTCTTTTACGGCAGACAGCGCCGCTTCACAGTGAGACGCGAGGAAAAGTGTGGAGGTTTGGTTCTCGAATGGATGCCGCATTTGCGTCTCTCCACCAAATTAACAGGGACACCATAGTAGTCTCCACTACACCCAGTGATTTGGTTATATGGTTGCCACCCGGGGTGTAGAGGGTTTCCTGCGATGCAGAAAACCATTAGGCTTGTAACTCAGTGTACAGGCACCTGAAGTGGAATGAAGAGTATTAGCAAATGACATGGAAGGATGGGAGTAACTGGCAAAGAAGAGGGCAGGCGCAGAATAAGTATGATAAAGGTGAAGGAAGAAGGAGGCAGCACTGCATCAAGTGAGTGGATGGTGATCACCACCACCTACTACCAGAGTTAATATTGAAGTGGGGAATTGTGACCAAACTAAATGCCTCATCATAATAATGCACTGCTGTGGAAACTTGTGGCGTCAGGATTCTGGGGTCTTGAATGGTGAGTGAATGAGAGTGTGTTCCATTAATCTGGGCAAACTTTAGGTTCATTTCTACCTTGTTCAAGCTTTTTCTTGCTCTCCCCAGCTGTAGGTGAGCAAAGAGGTCTGGGTGATGGTGATAGATATGATGATGATGATGATGATAATGATGGAAACTTGTAAATGGTAAAAACAGATTGCCTCTTCACTACGATGCATTTTTTAAAATGATTTCTTGCCACCCCCAGCGTAGGAAAAACCCTTTGTTCTTAAGGAGTCAGTGAAGGCTGCATCCAACACCACCAGTTTGTGAAGTCTCCTTAGCTGAATAAAATCGTATGGAAACAGCAAGAAATGATTAAAAATGCCATTAGTTCAGTCCGATTAAATTTTGTTGCTGTGGCTCTTGCTATTTTTAGGCAACTTTAATTCAGCTTTGGAAGGATTTTTTTGAACTAGAAAGGTTAGACGTGGCGTTCATTTCCCTCTTCACGAGGTCGCCTTTCAGCTGCATAAAATCGTCTGGAGATAGCAAGGTAAAGAAAAAAAAAATATATCATCAGATCGAAGGGGTAAGAGTGTAGAAATCTCACCAAACTAAGTGATTTATGGCAACAAATTTTCTGCTGCTGTGCCGAGTAAGATTTTGTGAATACATTTTTTCAGGTCTGACCGTGGACGTGAGGGACAATGTGCATATCACCGTGCGTCCTGAGCAGAGTTACCAGTTTGATCTTGCCATTATCAGGTGAGAGAGAGAGAGAGAGAGAGAGAGATTATAAAAGTGAAGGAAAGGAGCCGGTGTGTGTGTGTGTGTGTGTGTGTGTGTGTGTGTGTGTGTGTGTGTGTGTGTGTGTGTAAAAGAAACCTAACACAATATAACTACTCAAGTTTTCATAACACAAACCCTGACGAACTCCCTCCCTCGTCCTCCGTTCTACGATCCCACTTTTCTCATCCCCGCCAGGAATGCATTCTGAGGTAACCCTGTGTCTGGGGGTGAACACGGTATGCCTTCCCATTGCCCCTGACACCCCCGCATCTCTCCTTGCCATACTCCAGAACCACACAACCCCCTTACTCTTCCACAGCCATCTACTCCTCCGCCCACCCACACTTCTCCTTTATCCCTGCGTCTCCAAAACACCTCCCGATCCAAACCTCACACCGGCTTCTCACTTGTCAATTTCTCCTTTAAACCTCTATCTCCTCTCACTTACCAAGAGTTTTCTTTGCATCTCTTGTTCCATATATCTTCACATCCACTCACCTCGCCTTGCCTCCTAACTTCTCTAAAACAACACCTAAACACACACACACACACACACACACACACACACACACACACACACACACACACACACAGCGTCTCTCCAACCGTGTTTATTTCATTTCATCTTTTCCCTCGCCAGACTGCCGTACGAGGTGCCCCTGTCTGATAAGGTAAACACGATCTGCCTGCCACCCCGCTCATCCGCCCTCCAGAATATACAAGGCACCGAACTTACCCTGTCCGGATGGGGTTACGTAGAGTATGGTGAGACATGGCGGATTATTTATCGCATGTTTTAAGTTTATTTAGATGTCTTTCTTTTGCCATCTGGGCAGGGTCACGGAGAGGATGGTATGATAGACTGTAGTGGCGCAATATGAGTTACCTTTTTTTCTTTTTCTTAGGATATACAGTATAGTAATTTTATTCTTAATTATATTTTTTGCATTAACATTGCTTAACAAATTCAGCCCAACCTACCCTACCCTGATTCAGACTTACATAACTCAACCCAACCTAACCTAGCATGACCCAGCTAAAACAATCTAACCTGTCTGACCTGACCTGCTCTAACCCGAGCTGAACCAGTTAGATTAATCCGATCCTAACTTAACCTAACCTAAACTAAACTAAACAAAACTCAACTAAACAAAACTAAACTACTCCTCTCGATTCCAGCCTAACCTACCCTGCTCTACCCTAATATAACCCAACCCGACCTAACGTGAACTAACCTCCCCAAAGCTAACCTGACTGAACCCAACCCACTCAGACTTAAAACTAAACTACACCAGTCTAATCCAATCAGCCCTAATCTAATGCATCCTAACCAGACGTAACCTGCTGTCCCCTCCCCTAACCTCACCTCACCTCACCTAACCATCCTCAGGCAAGCCCAGTTCGATGCTGCATGTCCTTGAGTCTCGTAAGGCGATGAACTACAACTACTGCAGGAGAGAGTACCCAACCTTCATCACTGACCACCACTTCTGTACATACGCCCTTGATGAGAAGCATATCTGTGTGGTGAGTGCTGAGGGAGTGGGGAGGGGAGGTTAGAGGGAGTGGAGAAAGTGCAAGGGAGGGGAAAGGAGAGAAGGGATGGAGAAGGAAGAGAGATGTGGATTGGGAGGGAGAAAATAGATGGGAGGGAGGAGGAAGGAAAGAAAGAATGGGGAAGTGAGAGAGAGAGAGAGAGAGATGGTAGGGAAGAGAAAGGTGTAGAGTAGGTGTGGAATGGTAGGAGAGGCAGCAGGAGGGACGGGGTTTTGGGGTGAGGGAAATATGAGTAAAGCCTAATTTACTCATGCTAGGAAAGATGTCTCATACTTAACATCATCAGTAACAGCATGGATTTGGTATGCCGTTGTTGCTGCCAGAACATAATTTTATTCAGCGTAGGTGAAGTGTGTGGCACCGGCACGGGTATGTAAGTAACCAAGTAAATAAGTAATAATAATAATAAAAAAAGTAATAATAATAATAGTAGTAGTAGTAGTAATAGTAGTAGTAGTAGTAGTGGTAGTTGCTGTTGTTGTTGTAACGATGATGATGATGATTATAATGATGGGAGTAATAATAATAATAATAATAATAATAATAATATTTTAAAAACCAACATCAGCAATATCATCACCTGCTAAATCCTCTTTCCCACCAATAAAAATCGAATGAAAAAAGTAAATAATTATAGCAATATGTGGTACACCCGCGCCCACCAACTGGATTATGGGCAGAATATTTGACTGTGCCTTGTGACCTTGAACTCCCATCGATTGCCCTTAAAGACGAATTACTTCATCCTTGCCTGACTCTTAACCCTTCTAACAAGTTTGGTCCAAATCAGGTCACACCAGTTGACCTAGTTCTGTGACCTTCAACTTTTATCTTTCTCTGTGACCTTGACCTTTCAGTGATCGTTCTCAAAATTGATTCTCTTTATCCTTACCCTACACTGAATCCTTCCACAAAGATTGATGTGAATCGGATAAATACTGTTGAGGGCTATCTTCCCATGCGATATTGATGTTTGAAATATTGTAAAAAAAAAAAAAAAAAAAAAAGACTGATCCTCAGCTCATCCACTAAATCAGATTAAAACAGTTTTAGTTGTTCTGTTCAACACAGATAAACGGATCGAACTTTGACAATGTCCAGTGACCTTGACCTTTGACTTTTCTCATAATCAAACCCCTTCGTTCTTGCTTACCCTCAACCCTTCCCTAAGGTGTGGCCTATATCTGATGAAAAGTGCATATATTGGCTTTGCTAGTTCATACTTTAACCTTACGGTGACATTGGTTTATGACCTATTAGAATATTCTATAAAAAAAAAAAAAACACACACCCTCTTACCTGCCCCTCCAAAAAATTTGGTTAGATGGTTAGAACTGGAATAGTTTGGTCTCTCTCTCTCTCTCTCTCTCTCTCTCTCACACACACACACACACACACACACACACACCGAGCAATACGTAACACACGCTTTTGCCTGGCGAGCGCGGATGTAACAAAATTCCTTGTGCCTTCAGGGGGATTCCGGCGGCCCAGCGATGTCTGCGAAGGAGGGTCGGCGTGTACTGAGTGGCGTAATGTCCTTTGTGGCATCCAGGAAGTGCGATGGACGAAAGCCAGACGGACACACCATGGTTGGGGCATTTACTGATTGGCTCGAAGAGATTACGGGCAGGGGTGTACCTAACTGAGAGAGAGAGAGAGAGAGAGAGAGAGAGAGAGAGAGAGAGAGAGAATTAATCCAGGGAGAAGGAAGAGGTATGTGATAGGCCTGCGATAGAGTTTGCATTGACGTTATCAACTTAGAGTCGCCACCATGTTGTGAGGGAATTATTGAAAACATTGAAATTACGATACATGGAGTCTGGCTTATTTTATTTATTTATTTATTTAATTTTTATCATGTCAGACGTTAACAAGACATGTAAGAGTCTGTCCAGAGCTCCATAAATATACAGGGATTAATTCAACGAGAACAGAGGGAGCTTTATGCAGGGAAAATAAAATGATGAGGGAGTGATTGGAATGTGCATCCTCGAATATGTTATCCAGGCATCGTTATCTGATACCATTAGCAAGTCCTGAAATAACCAATGATCTAAAAAAGTTACAGGAGTCTTGATGCTTACAATCAGATGTTTTTTGGATGTATTAGAGACTTGCCGTCACATCCTTTTCCAGGGAAATGTGTAGTGAAAGCAGTGGTAGGTTAGCCTTCGTTACCAGTTGTTAATCTAACGGCCTTATGCTTAAACGGAAATGTATATACTTCATGAATGTGGGGAACGATTTATCACGAATTTACATGCTGCTGGAATATATATATATATATATATATATATATATATATATATATATATATATATATATATATATATATATATATATTGATATAGATAGACAGATAGACAGAGATGGATAGATATAGATAGGTAGATCGACAGATATAGATATATAGTTATGTCTATCTATTCTGTCTATCGATATATCTGTATGCCTATCTGTCTATCTATATCTATCTATCCTATATATATATATATATATATATATATATATATATATATATATATATATATATATATATATGTAATTCACATTTCCTCCTACGGTATCTTTCCTTTTTAGTTCAGAGGAGGAAGCCATATGCGTCTCCTCACTCAGTTCTCATCTTTTCTCTCCGTTTTCGAACATCGTCGGCATCTTGTGGTTCTCCTAATTGTTTCTTTCGATCATGCTTATGAATATTGCAAAAACCTGTCATTTTGCTGGTTTCGTGCGCAAGTTTACATCCGCTATGACAGAGGATTTCAATTTGGACAACGCAACTGAAAACCGTCAATTTGGACTTGTGTATCTGTGTAACATCCACTGGCATTTTCCAGCGGACGTTTCTGCGGTAGTTCGAGTTATTCCTCTGTTCTAATTAAGTTTCCGTTTGTCTCTTCGTTGGCTTATTATTCGTTATTATTTCTGGGCTTAAAATTCTTATATTGTTTGGCTGCTTTTTTTTTTTTTTTTTTTTTTCACGTAGAACTTGGTGTATATTTGCTGTCTTCTCTACATTGGCTGCATTTTTTACTATTACGAAAAGCGAATCCTTTTAAGCCTGTCACTTCTTGGACTGTATTTTTTGCTGTTAACGATTTTTTTAGGGTGCATTTATCACTTAATAACGAAGTCTTAGTTTTCTTTGGATACATATTTATAATTTCCTCGTTTCTCACCCTTTTGTTGGCTTTATTTTTAGCCTACCTAATAACACATTGTAGTGTTGTATAAGTGGAATATATATAATCTGCATGGCTGGTAGTTTTCTTTCTTTGCGTCCTTAGTTTATATCGATATTAACTAATTTGGGATTAAACAGAATAAAATCGGTAGGATGAAGGGTTTATTAATGTGACTGGACACTTCTCATCAGTCAGAACCAGCAGCATTGTCCTGCCTCTTACTGTCTATACCATCTCTAATGGACAGTAGTGCTGCACAGCAACAGCATACAGTAGTAGTTTTATAGTAGGTATTATATAGTAATAAGGTGAGTAATGTCTTCCACACATTCTTTACTTCCCAAAATGATATACATGTTTTTAACTCGTATGTCAGAGGGCTTGCCTCTTTATTGGTTTAAATTCTTGTCAACTGAGAATTGTATACGTACTAGTATGAAATGACAGTTCGGTCATGAATCACATCATTTAACAAAGGCACTTATAATCTTTCTCTGCCTCCGTACCAAGAACAATCGTCGCCATCTCAAGGACATAAGACTTGATCGGTTCCTTGCCAACTGTATGGGCTTTCTTTGACTTAGCAACCTGGTATGCAACTTGAATTTAAACAACGATGTTCCCTGCATCCCTCCCGCCATGTTTGTTTTGGAAAAGATCATTGCATTTTCATGGCTTCAAATTCGCGAACATGATGCAGCACAAGAAACATTGTGGACGTTGTGTACCATCCATCTCCTTGACACACGTGAAAACATAATGAACATAGTCATCGTTTCTCCTTTCTTTTTTCGACATCGTGAAGACATATCTAGGAAAAAGGGAAACAGACAAATAAATAATAGTTAATTTATACATAAAGATTTGGGGAGATAAGTGACTGGGTACAACCAAGATTACATACGTACAAACGCTCACGAGGGATCTCACTTCAGCGCACGACAACACTTCCAGTCGCAGACTCCCACACCACACTTGGGAAACAGAGGGAATGGTTCTGCTATCGCTCTTGTCGACTCTTAATACTGTATGTGTGTGAGCCCCTACCTCCCGTGGTAACTCCACCTCTAGCATTAGCAAGTGCACATTTGTACTTGCCCTCTGACATTTGCTGTCCCTCTCTCAACATAGTGTGTATATATCCCACTGGATTAGCACATTATATTAAAATTAGGCCTGAGAATATGAAATTCATTGTTATGGTCAACCGCATCACAACTGCTATAAAAGATACAGCCTCACTTTATTCTGTATTCCCAAAAGATGAACCACGTTTTAGGGCAGCATCCTCGCACCCCAAGCAGGCCTGTCTTGTGAACCTCTGATCTAAAGTCACTGTTCTTGCAGGTAACATTTTTTTGTTATTTATACTGTGTTTAATTTAGCTTTCATTTAAATGTCACAGGAAGTAACCTTCAACTACAAGCTATTATTTATGCAACTGATCATCTATCTATCTATCTGTCTATCTATATATAATGTGTGTGTGTGTGTGTGTGTGTGTGTGTGTGTGTGTGAGTGTGTGGGTGGGTGGGTGTGTACGCTATGTATAAAAAAATATAAAGGTAATTTTGTAGTTGGTTGTACCTAAAGTTTAATTTTCCTTTGGATTATACTCGTATGTTTAAACAACGAATGTTGATAGCTTAAAAAAAAAAAAAAATCTTTCATTTCTCCGGGATGACGATGGGGACAAAAAGTTACAGAGGCCGCCTTCCGATGACAATATCCTAGTTTTTGAACCCCCCCCCGACAGACAGACCCTGAATCCGCCCTGTGACATGACCTTTCCTCACAGACCTCCGACTTGATGGTCTGACCAGACCTGAATTCATTGCGTCTCTTAGTGTCCCTTTTGATACGACATATGACACGCTACAGGGTCTCTGCTGTACATCAATATGCTATAAAATACTGTACACTACTTGCGCTATACTGTACAATCCTTCACGACTATATTACCGTTACAGCTATACGAAACACTGGTACGACACTGCTGTGCATTGAACTCTACTGTACGATGATACCGCTGTGCATTGTACACTACAGTGCACTACAGTCGAACACAAGACTCCTAGCCGGGGCTATTTATACAATCAGTTTTGGTGGTAAAAGGCATAAACAACATACAAGAGAGCAATTGGCTGTTAATTCAAAATAAACTACTAAGGCAGTGGTGCAACAATCATTTCAGTGCCTCTTGGAATACGGACGTGAAGGTGTGAAGGCAGCCATTGGTGTAGGTCCTGACTCAGTGATGATCGCGATAACAATTAAAATGAAACAGAAAACTAACCAAGTAGATGCAAAAGCGTCAGTGTCCCTCCGTTAATGCCCTTAGGATGTGTGTGGTGTGGGAGACTGATTGTGTGTTGTGTGGTGTGAGAGGCTGGTATGGGTATGGTGCGGTGTGGGAGGCTGATTCTGTGTTGAGTGGTGTTAGAGGCTGGCATGAGTATGGTGCGGTGTGAGAGGCTGGTATGGGTATGCTGTGATGTGGTGTGGTAAGAAGATTCTGTGTTGTGCGGTGTGTGAGGCTGGTATGGGTATGGTGTGGTGAGGGAGGGTGATTCTGTGTGGTGTGATGTGAGAGGCTGGTATGGGTATGGTGTGATGTAGGAGGGTGATTACGTGTTGTGTGGTGTAAGAGACTGGCATCCTATGTGGTGTGGTGTGAGAGGCTGTTAAGGGTATGGTGTGGTGTGAGAGGCTGGTATAAGTATGGTGTGGTGTGGGATCGCTTCAGTGACGAGAGTGAAACACCTTGCACTCAAAAATCATCAGTAAGAGACGGACACCCCTCTCCAAGAGATGCTCCCGCATCTAAAATACGTCCTTTTTAGTGGGGGTGCGTGGCGCAGGTCCTCAGCCAACGACGGTCGGGACAGAAATGACTGTTTTGGTTTATGTAATGACTCTTCGCGTGATTCTTTGGTGCAACAGTCTGTAGAACATGCTGATTTAACCAGTACATCAGTTTGTTGTGGTGATTAAAGTTTTTTATGCTTATTATAGGTGGAAAACAGTGAAGGTCAGTTTTGCCAGGTCAAATCTCTATCCAACATCAAAGGTATAGTTACAACTAAACATTTAAAACACACGATATCGAACCACATGTATTTTGTGGTAATGTTTTTGTCAGGTACAATAATATTTTGTTAATAAACACTCCTTAAATGTATTCTTGCATCTTTCAATTCGCATATTATCATCCTACAGCGAGCCAGGATATGGCATCCTTGTTGGCAGGGAAGTGTAGCCAGTGAGTCAGTAATGATTTGATTGCTTCGCTATCAAAAGATTTTGATTTGATTTCAATAATTCATTACGCCCGAAGGCGACAAACCTAGTACAGTGCCATGCGGCCATATGTGAGGTGAGTACAGGGGAACTCGTGCCACGCAGGACACGCTGTCGAGCTGTAACAACACCCACCAAAGTGTGGATGACACATGAGAATAATACCTAAGTTATCATCTTCCAACAAATGTTTACAAGTGTCCACTAATGTGAGTCCGTGTGGTATTAAATCAGAGACAAGTGGACATTGCAGGCAATAATGGTCAAGGGTGTTGGCACTGGGTGCATCACACAGCCTACAGGAGGAGAAATGAGGTGCGTTGCCCGCCCCGGCCACCTGCCACACAGGTCGGTAGCCCAGTCTGAGGTGGGTACACACCCCGTTATGTTGAACCATAAGACCACTGCGACGATATCTGTGGGGACGAGAGAGAAAATGGTCATAAATTGGATGGATGCACTGTGAGCCCTCTCAGCATTTCTACAGTGGAGAATAGGGGAGCGGGCTGCTCTGCGTATTATCTGCTTGTAGCAAATGGGGGAGGCATTAGTGGCATCCACAGCGGGCGGATCCAGTCTACAGACAGTCCTTGCAAGGAGGTCAGAGGTGTTGTTGGCTGTGAGACCAATATGAGAGGGAATCCACAGAAAGTGCACCACCAGCGAACGATCGCGGGCAGTGGCCAATTGACGGAGTATCTGTTTTAACAAGGTGTTGATATGCAGGCCTGGGAGAGGAGAGGGAATGGAGGGCCGGCTGTGAGTCACAGATGATCAAGCCGCTGTTGTTCGTCCATATTAATAAAGTAACTGCATCCAGGAGTCCATGTAGTTCACAATACGTAGTGCTCGACGAGGTTGGCAGTCGACGGCCCAACCAGCCTCCTTGAGGTGGGTCAAGACTTGGAGAAAATACAGCACAGCCAGCACTGCCATCCTCCTGCAGGAAACCATCAGTGTAGGTATGGTGGGCCGAAGGGAGGGAAGATGACAGCCTGGCGATGGTCTCCAAAGCTAGCTGTTTCTGAAGCTGAGGCAGGTCAGTCTTGGAGACCGGAGTGTATGAGATAGCAGGCACAGGGGTCCGCCAAGATGGAACGCCATAGTCCACCCCCTCAGCAAGCACCGGTACGTTGATGGCACTAGGCAGCATTATAATTGCTACACTTTGCGTGGAGGAGAAGGTGCGAAAAAGGGAATGGGGCAAGGAGTGGTTTCACAGAAGTAGTGCAAGGGGAAGCCATGTAACGATTTTAAATGAACTGCAAGATGGGTACGAATCAGAGTTCAGAAACTACATGAAAATGGATCCAAACACATTTTATGATCTTGCCATGTTGACTGGGAGGGTGAGACAGGAAAAACTAACAGCCAGGGGTTGTACGGTAAACATGTTACTTTTTGAATCGTGTGCGTGGCAGTGTCGTCGTTCCACGCCTTTGCCCGCCACACATGGCCCGAACTACGAACAGTCGAACGCGGACAGTAAGATTGGTTGTCCGTGGTGTTCTCGCTTCTGACGTCATCGGCGCTCATTCGCGCTCCCCATCGTGATCTGGTAATAATGTTTGCCCGACGGGCACTGTCTGATCGTGCAGACGCACACTAAGAACTCCAGTTCGAAATGCCTCTAAAGAAAATCTCTTAGGGACAGCGTGAATAACGCGTCATAATAGCTTTAATATTACAGGTGCCATGGGTTTGTTAGCACGCTGACATAGAGGGAATTTCGTAGCCAAAATATCGAGGAACCAAGAAAGAGGATGATTCGAACAGAGCTTCATGCTTAGAGGAAAACAGGACACAAATACCAGCGTGGGTGAGATGGGTAGCTCTGTCAAAAATACAGACGTGGAAGGGGAGAGCGAGGAGGGAGGAAAGGAGGAAGGAGGGAAGGAGGGGGGAAATGGAGAGAGATGGAAGCCGAGAGAGAAATGGAGGGAGTTAAGGAGAAAGGGAAGAAAGGAGGGAGGGGGGGGGTAAAGGAGAGGCAGGGACTAGAGAGAATATTTTGCATATCAGAATGGGCCATAGCAAGAGATGCCTGAAAACTAATAATCACACCGTCACTCGCACAAACGTTAGGTGATGCTGGAAGTTAGTCATGGACAGATTTACCTGTTTGACTTAACAATCCCTAAGCAGCTTTTTTCTTATTTCTTCATTGCTGTCTAAGAAAAACTTACCAACGTACACTCACCATCACTATATATATATATATATATATATATATGCACACCGCTCGCTGGTGCAGTGGTAACGTTCTCGCTTGCCAACTGGTGGACGGGAGTTCGCGGCTCGCTCAGGTTGCGAAAAGTTTCACTGATGAAGTGGGTGGTTACTGTCCCCCTGGAGCAAGGGGACGGGTGTGTGTGTGTGTGTGTGTGTGTGAAGGTCACAGCCTTGCTCTTAGATCGGACTATATGAGCTCTCAGCTCTCTTCCGGGAGGGTAAAAAGCTGACGATCACGACCATCAAATGATCCTGACCGACCCGGTGCATTACATATATATACACACTTTCATACACACATACACACGCACAGTCGTGAGCATAAATTCGCTGCAAGTCTACTAGTGTGATGCGAGTCCTTTACTCTGGCAACAGTGAAAAGGGACGAGTTGCCACATACACTTTTATACACTTTAACGATGTGTTTTTCAAAAGTGGTACTAGAGACTGCCTAGAGTACAATTCTCTGTATACCGTAATTGATTAGCGTAAAAAAACTGCAAGAGTTGACAATGTTATGGAACGACGTATGAGCGTAATACTCTGGTGTTCTTCATTATAAGAGTGTGTAAGTTCCCTTCCCGTCTCTCCTCCTTACTCCTCCTGATGTCCCCCCCACACCTCCCTCTCCCTCCTACCCCCCACTCACTTTCATGCCTCTCCACTGTCTCCTCTCCCCTCCCTCTCTACCTTCATTCATTTATCCACGGCACTAACCCGACTGGCGCATCGCAATTCTCTCTTGACTGTTTTCTAAACCCAGTCTGCCTTATTCCCAGTTGCTTGCAGTACTACCAACTATATCCAGGGTTTATTATCAATATTCCATCTTGTTCTAGTCCCATTCTTACCCTCCTTGTCTCCTTCCCACTCCTCTCCAGTTGTCTTTCTGTTCTCCACCGTTTGTCACTACCAACAGTCGGGAGATACAGGAACATTGAGGTCTCGTTCTTGTGATGTATTCCTTGTTAGTATTTGTTTGAGTGAGCCTGGACGTCTGTGCCTATTATATCAGTAGCCAAAATTAAACAAACATTTGTGCCCACTCCTCTTACTTCTCGCCCTCTCTCTTCTCTAGGAAAATGTTCCCATTCTCCTCATACTGTTCACTGACTCACGAAGCAGTATCAGAAACACTAAGTTTCGAACTGCTGCGTCATGTGTGGAGTAACGAGTGGGAGAAAGAGACTGCTGCATGGCATGAAACTCTCGAATGTTGAGGAGCAAAAAGGTTACAGGAATAGACAAGAAATAGAGAAGAGTGCGGTTCATTACGTAGATTAGCGTTGTGGGTGATATAAGGTAGACAGGGCGGAGAGAGAGAGGAGTGGAGCTGAAGGATAGCGGGAGAGGGAAGGAGGAGGGGAGGGTGGGGAGGGACAAGGGATGGATACGAGGGAGACAACAGGAGTTTCACCACGCGACAACATTCATCTGTCGTCTTTTGCACACTTTTACGCTAACCAGATATAAAGAATATTGTATTCTGGGTGATTTATAGTACTAATTCTTACAAACATGTCTTTAAAGCGTATAAAAGCCCGTGTGGCAACTAGTTCCCATACACCGTTGCCAGACGAAACGACCCACATCACACGACAGGCATGCAGCGAATTTGTGCTGACGACTGTGCTATATATATATATATATATATAATTTTTATTGTATTTATTTTTTTGCATTCTTATTTTTATTTTTATTTTTTAAAACCTTTCATTATGTAGTAGGAAAAAAAGCCTAATTAACTTAAAAGTCCCTAAAACTAATAACCTAACAGACAAATCGCTAACCTATACTAAATCCTAAAAAGACAAATAGCTAAACCTACAGCAATGATAAAAATAAAAATACGTCGACCAAGAGAACACCATCGACTGCAGATATGTAATGCCTTTCTACATTACATACCTGCACTCATCACCTGCTGACTGTCAGTCGAGGCAGAAAATAATATAGGGGACATCAGTATATGAAAGAGACCCTGAGAAGTCAGGAACTATTTCATATACGTCAGCTGTCGACCCTAATTATGATAACTTATATATGCAAGATGATGGAATGCATTTACATATGTACAGAGAGTGTAGCACCTCTCCCAACACAACACCATCGATTGAAAATGCCCAATACCTTCCTATATTGCACACTTGCACTCATCAACAGGTGATCGTCAAGCGAGGAACGAGGTTTAATGGAGGGGACATCGATATCAGAAATACAGCAGTCACAAGTAGGGCTATTTCCAATACGTCAAATGTCAACCCTGATTAATAATACAATATATATATACTGTATATACATTCGATAAAAACCATAACCATGTAGTAAAAAAGTCGCATCACTTTGATCAGTCCTGTCTCTCTCAAAGTTACCAATTTAATAGTCATAACAATATCCCCATCACCCTTTATGTAACTGTGGTAGTGTGGGAGGTTGCCATGGTAACACACAGACACCACCCACCAGTCAGGCAAAGATTTTCTTTACGATATATTTTTGCATAAGGCTTGTTAATATCCTTTTGTACACACACACACACACACACACACACACACACACACACACACATTTACTAACATGCATACCCAAACCTACATTCACACAGGCTCACTATTAACTCGGCCATCCCTCCACACGCAGTATCACTTCCCGAAACACACACATGCTTTCCTACGTACACACAGATAACTAAACACACACACACACACACACACACACACACACACAAACTTATAGTACACAGAACGGGCGAAACTTGGAGTGTGACATCCGTAGACTTTCAGACAGCAAAATTTCTTTGCGAATGTATGGCTGATTGAAAGTTAGGTTAGGTCACTTTGGGTAGGGTTTGGTCTGATTTGGTAATTTTTGGTTGGGCTGGGTTCAGTTCGACTAGATATAGACGGATTAGGTTAGATTGCTTTAGAATACGTCGGTTTTGATATGTTTTGGGTTGGGTTTTATTTGGTTGGATTAGGCTGGGTTAGATTCGGTTGGATTAGGTCATTTTAGGCTTGACTGGGTTGGGTTAGGTCGGGTATGGTATGATTAAGTGAGACTGGGTAGGATTTGGTAGGGTTAGATGCGGTTAGGCTGCGTCAGAATTGGTTAGGTTAGGTATGGGGAGGTTACGTGAGATTGTGAGGTTAAATACAATTAGACTGGGTTAAGTGAGGTTAAGTTAGATTAGGTTGGATTAATTTAGGTTGGATTAGGTCATTCGAGGTTAGGCAGGGTTCAGTTCCAGCAAATATGGATAGGTTAGGTTTAGATATGATTAGGTTGGATTGGGTTAGGTGAAGTTGAAATAGGACAGATATGGGTAGGATTAGTGAGATTAGTACGGATTAGATGGTTAGGAGGGATTTCACTAGCACCGGCCACCGTAACATTGGCCTCCTCTGGTCAACCTGTTTTCCTTTCACTTTTCCCTGTATATTTCTCTCCTCGACTCATGTTTCCTTGTAGCCTCAGTTCATAATCTCGTTTCCGATTCCCATGCTCCAGTCAAGTTGCATTTCCTTTGCCTTTCCTTTTTTCCTATTTTCATCATTTTTCTTTTCTCGTCTACGCATTATTTACCGTAATATTTCCTTTCCTAACGCCCCTTTCTTTCTTTCTCGTCCAGCCAGCCTTGTCGTCCATCATCTTTGTTTTTATTCTCACGGTAATACAAACGTTCCTCATCTTCTTCTGTATCCTCCGAGAGGAGAATGGTGGACTGCTGGAGAAGCCCTACGCAAGCCTGTAGTCCATCGGGTTCACGTTCAGATGAGCCTATGGGGACAAGGAGGATGAGGATGAGGAGAAGGATGATGATGATGATGATGATGATGATGATGAGAAGGAGGAGCAGGAGGAAGACGAGGGGAAAGACGACGACGGCAATGACGAGGACGAGAAGTGAAGTTAAAAATATAGAGTCAATGAAGCATACACAAATAAGACTCATAAAACCTTATAAACACAACCCCCTCCTCCCATCTGATTCTATGACCTACGTTTTGGCTTTAGTCTTTCTCTCCTTATTTCACTCTCTCGTAAAAGTCTTGGTCCCTGTCGAAACGCCTAAATTTACTGCATCGTCAGTGGTTTATGCATTGCGGTCTTTTGTTGGTCGATCCTTCCAAAGTCAAATATCACAGGAGGTGGACGTGATTTTATGTGTGTGTGTGTGTGTGTGTGTGTGTGTGTGTGTGTGCTTCGCGTTCCATGTACTTTCTGTATCTGGTGTTCCGTTTTTCGTCTGTTTTTATATATATTGTTTGTGCTTCGTGTTACTGCAGCTTTATGTGCTTGTATGTTTCGTGTTTCGTGTGACTAAAGGTGAACTGCTTAAGAGCAGTACCTTTTATAGTAACGATTGTTTCTTCCTGAATACAGCAAATGTTTTTAGTTTATTTCGCTCTCTGGACGATTGTATAAGAGCTTCGTGGAAAGTACTGGAATTGGAAAGATTGCAGTAGATACAGCCTTGATTACCAGATATCCTGCCCAAGTTTCATTAGCATATATCTTGCCCAAGTTGAATAAAGTCATCTGAAGTAAGAATAAGCTTGATGGGACGTTGCTGTACTGAAAGTCGTTGGATATACCTTGTTTAATGTCTTTTCGTATGTGGCTGCGAGATAACAGACTCAAGTTTGGTGTTTTATGGCTAGCGTTAATAGATATCTCAGTGCTTTGCTTAATATGAAGGTTAATATGTCACTGGAATGTTTCTAAAGCTTTCCGCCTCTTCTCAAGTAAGGATGTTTACTGTCTATTACACTCGTCCTATTGGTAACATCACTGGTATGTGTTTACAGCTCCCCACCTCTCAGGTATGGGTGTTTACTATCTATTACACTCGTCCTATTGATAACATCACTGGTATGTGTTTACAGCTCCCCACCTCTCAGGCATGGGTGTTTACTCGTGTCTATTACATGGGTGTCTATTACACTCGTCCTATTGGTAATCTGTCAATGGTATGTCTTTAAAGCCTCCTACCTCCCTCTCGTGCAAGGGTGATTTTTTTTTTATGCGAGGAAGAAGGAACCAAAGGCCATGAGCCTGCAGTAACAGTTCCCTCCAACAGAAAAACAAAATACAATAGAGAGCCAAATTCAAGATCCGATCATTTTGAGATGCCTAGACACACTGCGTTTGAAAGACTTGAGATCATAGGCAGCAGGAAATACAGACAGAGGGAGACAGTTCCAGAGCTACCTGTTGCATAAATGAAAGACTGGGAGTAACGGTTAACTTTTGCATTAGAGAGTTGGACAGAAAAGAGATGAGAGTTTGCTGCCAGACGGGTGCTACGCGCCCGTCGTAGAGGTGGAGGAATGCAAACAGACAGTTCAGAGGAGCAGTGACCATTAAAGTAGCGATAGAAAAGAGATAAAGATGCAACAGTGCGGCGAAGAGACAGAGGTTGAAGGGAGTCAGTAAGAGGAGGAGAGTTAAGGAGACGAAAAGCCTTTGACTCCACCCTGTTGAGAAGAGCTGTATGTGGGGAGCCTCCCCACACATGAGAGTTGTACTCCACACAGGGGCGGATAAAACCCCTGTATAGAGTCAACAATTGTGCAGGGGTAAAGAAAGAGCAGAGTCGGCTTAGCGCACCCAATCTCTTGGAAGCAGATTATACAAGAGATGTAATATGATCTTTCCAAGATAAGTCCCGAGTAAATGAAACCCCAAGCATGTTCAAGGATGATGCAGGATTAAGCTGAAAATTATTAAACATAAGTGGGTATATCTGTGGAAGCTTTTGTCGGGTTGATAGGTGTAAGAACTGAGTCTTAGATGCATTAAAAACAACCATATTTTTATTACCCCAGTCAGAGATACGAGCCAAGTCTGACATTAGGTGTGCCATAGCCTCATCCCTTGTTTGCTGAAGTAACTGTTCAGATGGGCGTTGCGGGAACCGAATGGAAAGGTGAAGGGTGGAGTCATCAGCATATGAGTGGATAGGGTTAGATGTACAGCTTAGAAGATCATTGATGAATAAAAGGAAGAGAGTTGGTGATAGGACAGAGCCCTGAGGAACACCACTGTTGATAGATCTAGGAGAAGAACAATGGCCGTCTACAACAGCGGCTATAGAACGACCAGAAAGGAAGCTAGCGATGAAGGCACAGATAGAAGGATAGAAACCGTAGGAGGGCAGTTTGGAAATTAAAGATTTATGCCAGACTCGATCGAAAGCCTTTGAGATGTCCAGTGCAATGGCAAAGATTTCGCCAAATTCCCGAAAGGAGGATGACCAGGAGTCTGAAAGGTAGGTGAGAAGATCGCCAGTGGAGCGTCCCTGACGGAACCCGTACTGACGATCGGAAAGAAGGTTGTGATAGGAAAGATGCCTTAAAATTTTTCTATTGAGAATTGACTCGAAAACTTTTGAAATACAGGACGTTAAAGCAACTGGACGATAGTTGGAGGGTTGGGAGTGGTCACCCTTCTTTGGGACTGGCTGAATGAGAGCAAACTTCCAGCAAGAAGGAAAGGTACAAGTTGACAGACAAAGGCGAAAGAGTTTGCCTAGGCAGGGTGTAAGCACAGAAGCACAGTTCTTGAGAACAACAGGAGGGACCCCATCAGGCCCATATGCCTTGTTAATACTGAGGCCAGTGATGGCAGAAAATACATCAGCTGAAGAAATTTTAATGTCAGCCATGAGGAAGTCAGAGGGGGGAAGTGATGGAGGAACAGCACCGGAATCGTCTAAGGTGGAATTGGAGGAGAAAGTCTGTGCGAAGAGATCTGCTTTATCAGTAGAAGAAATAGCTACAGAACCATCAGAGTAGAAAAGAGGAGGGAAGGATGATGAGGTAAAGTTGTTAGAAAGATTTTTGGCAAGGTGCCAGAAGGAGCGGGAAGAATTCGAGTTGGAGAGTTGAGAGCATTTAGTATGGATGAAATTATTTTTAGTAGAGCGAAGAACAGACTTAGCACGATTCCGGACAGAAACGTTAAGATGATGTGATTCAGGGGTGGGTTGGCTCCGGTACCTTTTGTAGGCCCTCTCCTTGTTGCGGACAGCATTAAAACAAGCGTGATTAAACCAAGGCTTTCTTGCGTTAGCCAAAGGATATGAGAAAGGAATGTATGCTTCCATGCCCGAGAGAATAACCTCAGTAATGCGCAAGGCACACCCAGATGGCTCTCGGCCATGGAAGCAATAATCATTTCAGGGAAAATCAAAGAAGTACTGCCTGAGGGCCTCCCAGTCCGCGGCTCCAAAATGCCACAGACGACGTTTCCCTGGAGGGTCCACAGGCTGTACCGGAGTGATAGGACAGGTTAAGGTAATAAGGTTGTGATCGGAGGAGCCCAACGGAGAGAAAAGATTAACAGAGTAAGCAGAAGGATTAGTTGTGAGGAAGAGGTCCAGTATGTTTGAGCTCTCTCCAAGGCGGTCAGGGATACGGGTAGGGTGCTGTACAAGCTGTTCTAGGTCATTAAGGATAGAAAAGATGTAGGCTTGTTCACCAGGTGGATCCGTGAAAGGAGAGGAGAGCCAAATGTGGTGGTGAACATTGAAATCTCCTAGAATGGAGATTTCAGAGAAAGGAGAAATGGATAGAATGTGTTCCATCATAGAAGTAAGATAGTCAAAGAATTTTTGATAGTCAGTAGAATTAGGGGATAAGTAAACAGCACAGATATATTTAGTCAGAGAATGACAGGAAAGCCGAAGCCAGAGTGTAGAGAATTCAGAAGAATCGAGTTCAGGAACACGAGAGCAAGATAAGTCGTTGCGTATATATACACAACAGCCACCTTTGGCTTTGAAATGAGTATAGAGAAAGTAGGAGGATACAGAAAAGGGTTTGCTGTCAGTTGCCTCAGACAGCTGAGTCTCCATTAGAAAAAGAAGGTGATGTTTAGAGGAGGAGAGGTGGTGCTCAACAGAGCGAAAGTTAGAGGAAAGGCCGCGAATGTTGCAGAAATGAAGAAGAAGAGAGTCAGACAGTGGTTCCAGGCACCTCGAGTCATCACCGGGAGAGGGGCGGATGGTGGGGGCATTTATGGTCCCCTCCCCTGGGGACTCCGAGGCTTGGTGAAGAGACGCCATTTTATTTAATTTTGAATAGGAAGTGTAGTGTGTACTGTGCATGTAGTTTGGTGTAGATAGTTAGAGAAATTTGTACTGGAGAGCATGCTGGCCTACTCTCTGTGTAACTGAGACACTGAAAAAGTTCAGCAAAGGGGGATGGTCAGGAACTAGTCCTGAGGGCTGATGAAACGGGAGCTCCAGCACTCCCTATCATCAGCTTTCCATCCACCTCGGGAGTACTGCCCTGCTCGACTGGTGCTACAGTCTACTCCACATAATCTGTCAATGGTATTATTATCTATTACACTCCTCCTATTGGTAATGTGTCAAGAGCATGTTTTTAGCTTCCGACCTCCCTCGTGCAAGGCTTTTTACTGCGTATTACACACACCATATTGGGAGTCGCACACGTCCTGTATGATTATATAATGACAACTCTCTCAAATCATTCATGGTCTTCTCATAGCCTTCATCAGCCTCTGAACCACGTAGTCTCGTCTGCTTATACTTGCACTCCTCATAGTCCTCATCAGCCTACGAACTACCTATCCAAGCCGTACATAAGGCCAAACAGTCCCACACAGTCCTGCAGATCCACCTTAGATATAACCATATCTCCACACACACACACACACACACACACACACACACACACAAGGCACACCCATATATATGCACATTTACTGATATGCATACCCAAACCTCCATTCAGACAGGTTCACTATGAACTCGGCAATGCATCCACACGCAGTGTCCCTGCCGGACACACACACAGGCTCACCTGCGTACACACAGACAACACAACACACACACAACACAACACACACACAACGCAACACACACACACACACACACACACACACACACACACACACACACACACACACACACACACACACACACACACAGACGCACCCACCCACCCACCCACCCACACACACACACACACACACACACACACACACACACACACACACACACACACACACACACACACACAAAATACTCTCTAACGGATCTTGCTGGTGAGGAAATGTCTTTATGTAAATGTGGTGGTGTGGGAGGTTGCCATGGTAACACAGTCACCTACAACCAGTCAATTAAGGATCTTCTTAACGATGTATTTTGGATAAGGCTTTTTAATATCCTTTTGAACACACACACACACACACACACACGCACGCACGCACACGCACACGCACACCTGCACATAGTTGCACTTCCACATATCCACACCTCACAATGTCTCCAAAGTCACATGCAGTAGAATATGGCATAGAAGACCCCGGTTGTGATATAATTACCCCAGTAAATCCTGGATCATACTTTTTTATTATATTCTTACTATCTCAAGACGACTTAATTTAATACGATAAATCAGTGGCAGTGACGGTTAACTAAGATATTATTCCTTTCGCAGAGGTGACGAGCGGCCAGTAACAGGAGCAGCCAACAGAGAGCTATGTGGCATTTCTTTACTGCAGTGTGTCACCATATCCCAACCCACACCACCACACATCCCCGCCAGTTCCTCTCTTCTCACCAGTCTTCGAAACGACCTAACATTGTCTTTCCAAAGCCACGAAGTGTAGATGTTGATACAAATAAACGTGAAATACAATTATGTCTGAGTTTCTCTCCTAACCTAAGCATGTCATCAAATAAATAACTGGTATCTTGTGTAATTACCCTTTTTTAATATTAACAGGCTGAAATATTAGCCGTATATAACAAGTCTAAATAGGTAAGCATCCTGTGAAAATGCTCTGAGTACATATTGGGTTAACTAAGGAAGCCAGAATTTAAGAACAAACCAACGAAAAGCCAGCGACCTCAGGCATGACCAAAAGCACCCCACATGGCCTCCCTAGCATTGGAGTACTGGATATGTTGGTACTCCACTATCTGTGTTAGTCATGGAGGCTCAGTAGTACCCTTAAGACAAACTACTATATGAAAATCTGGTTGGAAAACTGTGAAAGTTTAGAAGTGCAGAGATACCAAGAGCTGAAATAATGCTCAAAATGTCGTCTCTTGAATTAAAAGGAACCGATCAAGTCAGACACTGTTCACATGTCGTATCCCTACCGGACTTTTCTAGCCTGAAGGTTCCATACTATTCGTCAATGAAATCTGGAATGCTGATCTCCCAAGCTACTACTACTACTACTACTACTACTACTACCAGTATACTCCCAGCCCTAAAGCAGTCAAGCTAGAGAGTTCCCAGCCTGTACATCACTTCAAAATCTCTTTACCTAAAATCTCGTGGCCAATGACGTGCAAGATTTTCGCATAATAATTTGTACGTAGAACGAATAACATGCTAGTTTATGGAATACAGGAGTCTGCCACAACTCTCCATTTGGGGAAAGGAATGGTTAAAGGAAAAAACGTAGACAGAGGCGAATGGGAGAAGCCTGTGGTATTAGACCAGCGTTTCTTAACCTGGGGTGCTAGCACCCCCAGGTGTGCTGAAACCAATTTTAGGGGGTGCTGGAAAATGCTGCATTATTGTTTTTTTCCTTATTGGTGTTGCTTAGTACTGGCATCCTTGATTTTTTTTTTTTTTTTTTTGAGAATGTATAAAACAGTTAGGCAGTACTTCACTTTACTTTAACCTTGCTGTAGTGTAGCAACTGTAGTACCGATAACTACATGTAAAGGGGTGCTGGCTGGACTGAGACCTTATTACAGGGGGTGCTGAGGTCGGAAAAGGTTAAGAAACGCTGTTTTAGACTATTGGGGGTACTATCGATATTTTCACTGTCTTTTTTTCTCATATACAGAGTGAAACTAAAGCTTTATTAATCCTCAAATACGCACATCATTGTTAACTGACGTGATCTGGTACGAGCATGGCTGAAAACAAAATATGTAATCAGAAAAGAGGCCAGAAAAAAAAAATCGTTGTTTCTGCTACTAGTGGATGTTACTACAGTCAACCGAGAAAGCCCGATGAAGCTATGTGTTTGGCCAGGTTTATATACCCGTCTATCAGTCTGTCTGCCTGCCTGCCTGCCTGCCTGTCTGCCTTTTCTGCCTCCCTGACTGCCTGCCTGTCAGCCTTTGTATGCCTGTCTGTCTGTTAGCAAGATTATAAGGAAAAGTCAGCAGATTATCTTATTTCTTTATTTAGATTTTGAATTTACTATTCTATACAAACCCTTACGAACTTGGGAACGTTGTCGCTGGAATCCAAGCAGGAAGAGTCAGCGGACAGTGACTGACTAATTTTTCGCAGTTACCCATCCATATTACTGCTTTTTCTGAATAGGAAGCCCACCCCGACTTAATCTATGGCGTCACAAAAGGTGCGCGGGGAATTCAAGAGAGCAGATCATCTCTGTCATTGGACACTGAATTAGGTTAGGATGAAGTAATTCGTTTTTTTATAGCATCCAGTAAAAGGTCGGGTAACAAGACAAGGATAAAGTTTCAGTCAGCCGTCATGTCCGAGCGAGAGGCTCATCAATTTCGAAGCATTGTGATGAACAAGCAATAAACAGTAGGTCAGAAGCAGACTCCGTGGAGAGAGTGCATCAGTGCATCACGTCTACACGATTATTTTATTTCCTGTTATCATAGTTCAGAACCTCAGGTGTTTATTGATAAAGTGGACGGGCGTTTGAACCAATTATGAGGCGCGAGTGTTGTTGTCGTCACTTCATAAGCTGGTGGTTAGATTTTGCTGGATATTTCCGCTATTGTCCTCTTGCCAGTGATCTGTCGCCTTTGTTCTCGCTGCACCCACCAAAGGTATGCTGTTTGACTTTATTAATTCTGTATCCACTTTACTCTAATTTGGCCTAAAATTTACATCTCTCCAACTTGAATACTGAGTTGTAGCAATAGATTAATACTAGAATATGTAAGTCACAAAAAATTGCCATTGAAGAGGAGCCGTAGCGCTGCCCTTTTCTGCCAATGACCCATGTGAAGTAAGCGGCAAAAGGACGAAAATCTGGGTCAAGTTACCCTGAAAAAAAGTAGTATAATGCAGGATACTATGATATTCTAGGAAGTTGTGGACAGTTGAGAGTTGTTTTTGGTTTCCAATAAAGGGACAGGCAGACAGACAGACAGACAGAGGACAGACAGATGCAGAGAACGGAGACACGATAGGGGAGAAGAATCCTGACGTTATTATGAGTGTAGTTGACTTCATAGCATACTACATTACATTTGTGCCCTAACTTTAGTAGCATGTATTATGTATAACCAAGGTTCGTTGACAGGTAGTGAACTAACACACACACACACACACACACACACACACACACACACACACACACACACACACACAATACTTTCTAACGGTAGTTGGTGGTGGGGAAATTTGTGTATGTAACTGTGGTGGTGTGGGGAGGTTGCCATGGTAACACACTGGCCCCGCACACACACACACACACACACACACACACACACACACACACACACACACACACACACACACACACACACACACAATTTATTTTTGGATAGGGCTGGTACAGAGAGCTGTATGATCATGTGAGTTAATAGAGACAGTATTAACACTCTTATAGCAGTATGACCCACTCTCAGCTGAATGCTATCGCCAAGCAGTACCTGGAATAAAATACTAGAGTTGCCCCTACTGTGAGAGGGCCCGGGTACCATCTAGTGGTTGTAAAAGTAGCTGGACAAGCTTCTCGTCTTGGTAGGCGTCGCTACTTGGCTACTTTTGCTAGTGGCCGTATGACAGTGGAAGGACGAGGGTGTGTGTGTGTTGCTGTTGCATCATTCCCCTGAGGTAAGTGTTGGCTATTTGCTGTTTTTAGCCATTAAGGTGACTACATTAGGACACAAGGATATCGCACTGACAGCCAGGAAGTATCATGGCCCAAAGAAATAATACCTATAAGGCTACTAGACGTAATTCTGATGAGACAAGGGGGATGTTAGTGTGAGGAAGATGAGGAGGCCTTGTAGTCCAGTGCTGCCGTTTTGTGGAAAATCGTCTGCTAATGTGGAAAAACAAATGAACGACGAGCATGGATGTGGGCAGGCGGACGTCGTTCCACACTAAATGTTCAAGTTATTTTGTAGGAATAAGGGGAATTTTGTCATGATTGGGAGGAACTAACATGTATTGTTATTCAGACCCTTCACAGTTAAACCAACGAATATGTAGCGTTTGTCTATAATGCTGTCATTTAAAACAAGGAAGAATACGTCGTTTAACAGTCTACCTCTACCCACCCGGCGATATCATAAAGAAAATATATATATATCATTTACAAGACACGTGCCAACCATTAGCAGTGCACACTTGCTTTGTAATATTAAAGAAATACCTAAACAATGTTGTAAATCGTGTACAGTTTATATACTAGAAAACTTGGATGTGGATAAACTTACTTGTCTCCTGGCTGGTAATTAATCAACATTTGCTGACTTATTAACTCTCCTAATCATTTAACGTCCTTACACTGAATCATAATAGGTCTGACATCATTAATTATACCCTCTCTTCCAGTATTCACAGTATACCAAATTTTATGGTAGTTATACCAACAATACATCCTCTGTCATCCTGGTTACTAAACGAGAACGTGTGCAATAATGACGTCACAACCAGTGTGCAATTCACGGCAACTCTGCAGTACAGTTTGGCACCTGAATGTGCGAATCAGATTTCAGAGGGACTGTGTGATGGAAAAAAAAAATTGTAAGTTATTTTGTCCTGAAGCGCACACACACACACACACACACACACACACACACACACACGTATATTGTGGTGGTGTTCCTTCATTTTACCAAGGCAGAGATAGTCGTTTTTTTACATCTTATTTCTCGTAGTTCAGTGAAAGAATTGAACTTACAGCTCTACATCATTTCCATACCACTTCTTCGTGGCTAGCACCATTCTAGTGTTAACCCATTGTCACAACACAAAATTTAAGAAAGAGATTGCAATTTTACGCCAAGTTAGAGTGAACAGGGTATAGTAGTGATGCTGCAACACACGTATATTTGTCCTCTTGTTTACAGGTCAATCCACACGTAGTCCTTAGGTCACGTCTTGCACAGTACAGGTAACGCATGGACATCTAGCGTAACTAAATGGCAGACCAGAGATAGAGTGAGAGGATGAGGCACACAGAGAACAAGATAGAGATGATACTCGCAGATCCACCGAGCTGGGACGGAACAAGCTAACAACCAAAGGATCGGAGTGGAGACAGGTGAGAGGGGTCCTTTTCCTGCAGTGGTGTGTCACAGGCTGATGATGATGGTGATGATAATGATGCTGATGATTATAATACAGCTAGTACTGGCGATAGCGGTGAGGATTTAACCTCTGTACGAACTAACAGAATGGGATGAATGTGATGATGATGATGATGATAACAGTGATGTTGAAACTCCTGTACCAGTTAACTAAGCTGGGGTTATTGTGATGATGATAATGATTATGATGAAACATAATGCTCAGTGAAACAGCTGGGATGATGACAGTTGTGATGATGATGACAATGATGATGATGATGATGATGACGATGATGATGATGTGACTCCCGTACAAATTCTACAATTAGATTAGAAGGCAATGATGAATATGATGATAAAGGTGATGACTCTGATATAACATCTGTTCTACATCTTTTACAGTGTTGGGATGACAATAACATGCTGCTGACGATGATGATGATGATTAGCACGACGAGGAAGATGATGATGATGATTACGACAACGAAGATGAAGACGACAACGACGATGATGACGACGACGACGATGATCTTCAAGTCACTGGCTGAGTCACATCCTCCTTTCCTTTTCGTTTAACCTCAAATATTTTGGTGACTGGGCATGTAATTCACCGGGTCGGTCAGGATCACTTGATGGTCGTGATAGTCAGCTTTTACCCTCCCGGAAGGGAACTGAGAGCTCATATAGTCCGATCTAAGGGCAAGGCTGTGACCTTCACACACGCACACACCCATCCCCTTGCTCAACGGGGACAGTAACCACCCACTTCGTCAGTGAAACTTTTCGCAACTTGAGCGAGGAGCGAACTCCCGTCTACCAGATGGCAAGCGAGAACGTTACCACTGAGCCAGCGAGCGGTGTGTGTGTGTGTGTGTGTGTATTTTTTTTCTTTTTTTTTTTCACCGGGTCGGTCAGGATCACTTGATGGTCGTGATCGTCAGCTTTTACCCTCCCGGAAGGGAGCTGAGAGCTCATATAGTCCGATCGAAGGGCAAGGCTGTGACCTTCACACACACACACACACACACCCGTCCCCTTGCTCTAGGGGGACAGTAACCACCCACTTCGTCAGTGAAACTTTTCGCAACCTGAGCGAGGCGCGAACTCCCGTCCACCAGTTGGCAAGCGAGAGCGTTACCACCGCACCAACGAGCGTGCTTGCATATGTTCGTGTATGTGTATCTTGGTTGATGATACCATAGTTATTCAAATGGCAGAATTATTTCCACACATTCATAGTTTTATATCAAGGGTAAATATTAGGCCAAGAATATAGGACCTTTTACCTATACAAATACGAGACACTTACTCAATATTCTGAAAAGCTTATTACATCCCATAGACCACAACACAGGGTTCCATAAGTCACTGATCACCGTCTCTTTATGTATCGTTAGGAAGTGGATGAATATGAGTGAAGTAATACATATATTTTGGTCTTTATTTAAAGGAAAGAATTAACCTCACGTATTCTTTTTTATTTTAAGGATACTACACATAATTTTCTATATTTTATCATAGTAGCTTTAGGACCGGCCCTGACCGTCTGCTTCTCACTAACCATTTTCGGATGAGAGGTGTTGTACTCATATAGGCTTTAGCGATTATAGTGAAGCCAAGTTACGTTCTACCAGCCCCACACCTTAAGTCACACACCATCACCCTCTCACGCCACACCATACCATACCACCCTCCCACACCGTATCACACCACACCATACTAGTCTCTCACATTACACGACACGAAATCACACTCCCACACCACACTACAAAAAAAAAAAAACCTCCTCCCACACCACACCACACCACACAACACAAAATTACCCTCCCACACCACACCACACAAAACCACCCTCCCACACCACACCACACCACAAAAAATCCTCCTCCCACACCACACCACACCACACATAAACACCGTCGCACACCACACCACAAATAACCACCCTCACACACCACACCACACCTCACCACACAACCCTCCCCACACCACACCACAAACCCTCCCACCACACCACACCACACCACACCACACCAAGGAGATTAACCTAAGGGGCCTGAAGCTCCCGCATCTATTAATTCTGATATTGTTTCCAGGTAACTCCACACACACACACACACACACACACACACACACACACACACACACACACACACACACACACACACACACACACCTCATGTCACGTCTTTCACAGAAGAGATACAGAAGGACAGCGAGCGTAACTGAATGGCAAGCCAGAGATGGAGTGAGAAGAAGAGGTGCACAGGGAACAAGATGGAGAGATAATGTGATGCAGATCTACCGAGCAAGGACGAAACAAGCTAACAATCAATGGATCAGAGTGGAGAAAGGTGAGAGGGTCCTTATCATGCAGTGGTGTGTCACAGGCTGATGGTGATGATATTGATGGTGATAATGATGTTGATGCCGATGGTGGTGATGCTTTAACATCTCAACGTATGAGGTTACAGAATGCACAGTGAGGCTGGATAGTCAGGAAATGGAAGAATATGAGTGCATTTAAGTACTTATGTAATATGATGAATAAGGATGAAAGATTAGAGGATGAAGTGACTGAAATGATACATCAGGGAAGGAGGGTTGCTTGTTCTCTAAAAAGCAGTGATTAGGAAGAGGGAACTGAGGATGAAAGTATGAAAAAAAAGGGCACTGCCTGCTGTGATTCCCACTTTAAAGTATGGAAATGTAGCTTGGATCTTGTTGAAAGGACGCAAGTCAAGAGTGAGAGCGGTGGAAATGAGCTACTTGAGAGGAGCATGTGGAGTTTCATAGAGAGACAAACAGACAAATGGGCAGGTGAAGGAGCGTTGTGATGCTGATGTGGATGAGATTGAAAGCGTTAAGAGAAATACTTCGAGATGGTTTGGCCGTGTGGAGAGGATGGCGAATAAGAAAATGACTAGAAGAGTGCACATGAGTTAGCTGGAAGGATAGAGGGGGATGGGAAGACCGATGATGAGATGGAGGGAAAGAGTAGAAACGTATGAGTAGGATACTTGAGCTAAATTGTAGAGGACAGTACATCATGGAGGCGATTTGCTTGTGGCAACCCCTTACGGGATTAAGGCGTCTGGCTATAGATAAACAGATATAGATAAATACAGTAGATAGATAGGTAGGTGATGATGATAATATGATGATGATGATGATGATGATGATGAGTGGTAATGATAATGAGAATGACGATGTAAATAATGATGATGATGATTATGACGACGACAGCTATGATGATGACGATGATGATGATGATGATGATGATGATATTGATGATGATTTTTGTCGGCAGGTGGAAGGACGAAACAGCAGGAACTCTACCATCGGTCCAAGCATCCACGATTCCACATCCATCCATCCATCCATCCGTCCAATCTTGCTTGGTGTTAAAAGCTAAGTCTATTTAACTTAAGTAGTACCAATTGCTTCTTCATAAGCTTTCCAGCTGTCTGAACAGATCTGCAGTAGCTTTTAACTTCTAGAATAACTCGGTTCTGGTGCTCAGTTTGGTACTTTTATTTTTATTTTATCAGCACTGGCGCGGCAAATTTTTAGAAAAGTCCCTCAAGTAACTCCTATTATTTTTTTTACTAGGTTTCTAATGCTGTCCATAGATCCGTTGTTGCTTTAATAGTTTCCTAGACAACACAGTCTTGGCGCTGTTCTCTGCCACCCTATTATACCATGTCATATAGTGTTCTCGCTCGCTTGCTCTCTACGCTCGCTCGCTTGAATAATAAATCACTGAAGAAAAGGTGATATAAAGCCCCCTAAGCCGCCACAGTATTATAACCCTCGGTATGCAGTTCGTTCCCTGTGGCCTTGTAACTCTATGTACCCGAAGCGCTTACAAAATAACTCGCAATAATTTTCCTTTCGTAACTATACTCGTTTCACTTTAACTTGGCCTGAGTTGTTGTTGTTGTTCTTGTTACATCTTAGGCTCCTCTGGATGTGAACCCAGTGCTATGTTGAAGGACTGTCTGTGTTGTGGTGCAGGAAGTGAGTGGGTGTGCTGTGGTGTGGGGATGCCACTTTGCAGTATGAGCACAGGGGATTGTATGTGTGTTATATTTTGTGTTAGTATTGTAGCAGGGAAGGTTGGTGTACTCGTGTCTCTGGGTTCGGTAGTGTCTGAAGGGTGTATGCCTGGTGGTGGCACATGAAGGATGCTGTTTGGCAGAAAGCTTTGGCTGGCTGGGGTGTCTGTGTGTTTATGTATGTGTTTGGTATAGAAAGTTTTGGCTGGCTGGGGTGTCTGTGTGTTTATGTATGTGTTTGGTATAGAAAGTTTTGGCTGGCTGGGGTGTCTGTGTGTTTATGTATGTGTTTGGTATAGAGAGTTTTGGCTGGCTGGGGTGTTTGTGTGTTTATGTATGTGTCTGGGAAGTGTAGAGTCGGGTGGAGGAGGGGACATGTTGCAAAGATAATCTGTGTAGTGTTGGGCGGTTGTTCGATTTTGTTTCTTTGTGGAGAGGATGATGCAACATAAGGTTACAAGGGTGGGACGGATCTTGAGCTGAAGTGATGAACTGTGTGCCTCTCATATTCACTTGGTCTCTGACTGAAATTAGTTATGTTTCTTGGTGTAGGCTGTCAGTACTTGTGGTCTTAGTGTCTCCTGGTATCAAGGTATTGTTTTCTGTTCTTTATAGCTCCTTCGTGTTTGTGTTGGGTAAGATTAGGGCTCAGCTTGTGCGACAGTAATTCACGGTTGTTTTAATGCATTACTTATAAGTGGAGGATGGAGTTGGGATGTATATGAGAGAGGGTGTGAATTAGGGGGAGTGATGCATAATGACGGGGGACAGGGTGGCATAGAGGCGACTTGTTTGTGGCCACCTCTTACGGGATTAAGTCGTCTGGCTATAGATAGATGGATAGACAGATAGCTTATAGTTTCCATACGGTTTGCCGAGTAGTAGCGATAGTTATCACTAGAATATGATGCTAGTCACGAATGAGTGCCGTGGAAAAGATGTTGGGCTGTAGTATTGGCTGTTTCTGCTACTGATCTGCGTGACATTCTGGTATGCTTTAAATAAAACTCTGTGCCAAGTTAAAGTGAAAGGCGTGTATGTTTGTGTAGGAGGAACAAGAGACAAGGAGGTATTCTGTGGCCTGTTTTCTTTGTGCTTCCTACAAGACACAATAATAGTTATGACGGGGCATTGATGGCAAGTTTGTGAGTCAGCACACACTTACGGCCTCTCATTATACAAGGTGGTCCATATTATACGCCACTCAGTTCTTGTGTGTTGCGGACACGACTCAGTGAACATTACCAGTGTCTATCCTTCATCCTTATCTACTTCCCATAATCCTCTTCAGGCTTAGCTTTATAATATAGGCTTTAATTTAGGTCCATTGATTGCATGGTGGAGATTTCCCATAACCTTTTTTATGCTTAGCTGTATATCATTGTATTGTATAATCTTTTATGTCCACTGATCACACGGCTGAGTAGTAATTTGGTGAAGCAATCAGAATGTCTTAGCTTATCACAAAAGCCGTCCCCACAACACACAAGACTGCAAAGCGCAATATACTTATCACCTATATTAAGTCAAAGGCAAAGTTAAAAGGTAAGGAAACAAGACAGAAAATTTTTCATTATTAATACTTCAGTATAGAATACATTAATAGAGACAGCAATAAAAAATATGCATTCAAAAGTAGCATTTGCCCACAGAACATTGTGGAGGGGAGCGACCCGACTTGCAAGGCAGATCACACCATCACCACCAGGCTTCTCTCGGCAGGTCAGGGCAGATCACCAGCAACAGCAGCAAGTAATCTCACGGCTGGGGAAGACACGACACCCTGCCGCTGCCGCCGCTGCCACCGCCACCACCACCACCACCACCAAGCATCTCAGAGTAGGGGAAGACACCACACCACCGTCATACTTCTCACGGCAGGGCAGACCAAACTTCAGCAGGGTATGACCAGTGTGGCAAGGAAGCAGCGTCAAGGCAGCAGACTCCAGCACGACCTGTGGACCAGATGTGTATTAGTTCAAATCAGTGTTAGCTTTAGTTATTTAATCTTACATTGCAGAAACTTCATCTTGGCACTATTCCTTGTAGCACCTTTTTCTTAAGATTATTTCTACGTGTGTAATTAGTGTATCTTACTGTGTAATATGCAAAACAGGCAAGAAAGAGGTGCTAGGGAGTCTCAGACAAAGGGAATATGTACCTTATATCCACACTAAACCAAGTGAATAAGTCTAACATTTAGGGACCCTAGAAGAGCTTAGTTATAGTGATGTATTTTATATCAGGAAAGAGGTAAATTATGCTAGTCTTCACTCAGTTCAACTCTCTGAAGCCTATGTGAGCCTCAGTTGTTAGGTACAGATCTGAGTCTACTAATTACTTAGTGAAAACGTGAGCCATAATTCAACATGTACTTATTAAGTCATTACATTCAGATGTACGAGTAATTGTAACCAATAAAATTTATGTTACGAGTTCTGAGTATGTTATTGACCCCCATGTACGACAAAATGGTGTCTTTGAATACCTGACTTTCTGGATGTATCGAAAAAAAAGGTCAGATTGGCTAGATTTTACGAAAACACGAAAAGTTATAGATTTATCAATAATAATCAGAAGGACTAACTGTACTAACGTCAAGACAAAGTTGAACTGATAGAATATACGGGACACAACTGATGGGTCTCGGAAAAATAAAACACCCCAAAATAAATCCTGGGACACTGCATAATACCATAAGAACACTACCTACCTCGATAGAGAGGAGCCAGACCAGAGTGACAGGCCAAGTAATCTGGTCTATGTCAGACAAAGAACTAAGCTGCCAGGCCAGCTGTTTCACTGTCATAGTCTCTGAACCAACATGTCATCGCCACCCTTACCCAACCACCCACCCACCCACCCACACCTATCGTTAGCTATGGTCGACACTGCTTCGGATATCATGTGTCGTATGATGATGATGATGAGGGGAGACCCAAATATTTTTGTTACCCCTAAAATATTCGATCCAACCGTTTTCTATGATTAATAAAGGGGTAACTAGGGTAAATTTGTTGTTTTTAAAAGCCTCTCCTCGGGTTCCTACGCTCCTGAGGGTGCAATGAATGTTACTCTGTGGTTTATTCCATTTATTAGATTGCAATAAAAGCAATTACACACTCGTAGACTTCGTTTTAATCACCCCTTGTTGCTGTTGCTCCTGCTGTTCTTGTGGTCGTAGTTTGGTCTGTACGTGATCCCAGTGGACTGCAGGCTGAATTTTCCCTTTCCTGAAGTCCACCGTCCTCCTGTAGGGAGATAGGGAGCGTTTAGGGATGGTTATATGACCTGGCAGCTGCACCGCCTGTTGTGGTGTGCTGGGGTGTGTTGTGGTGCATGTATTGTGTGTGTGGTGATATGGTGTGCTGTGCTGGGACAAAAACTACCCATTAAATAAATATAAACAGTAAAAAATACGTCAATTATTGATCCAGCCTTCCGTTGTACGTCTGGCAAACCAATCTTTCAGGCACTCGATCGTACAGCATACATAACGCAATAACTTTACCAAATTATCAAAATCACTCTAAAAACATTAATTTATGGCTAGTGTATTACCTTATAGTGGAAAATCTGGTGGAATTACAAGCAAATTAAGGAGAATAGACTGGAAAATCCTCCGAGTTGGGGTCAGAGTGGAGTCGGGGCGAGTGTGGCAGCGAGAAATACATCAGTTGCAGCAAGACCTCCGTGATGTGAGGTGTGGCGTGCAGCTCTACTCTGCCAAATTCACTGGCTCTCTCTGTTACGCTGTGTCTGTCTCTATCTCTATCGCTGTCTATCTCCATTTCTATCTCTGTCTGTCTCTCATACACGCACACAAACACAGTTTTACACCATACCATCGTCATTTACACCATTGACAGTTATATACTGTATCATTCTTTAACATATGCACCTCCCAACCTCTCTCTCTCCCACACACACACACACACACACACACACACACACACACACACACACACACTCATGCACAAAAACAACATACACTATACCTCCATCCGTTGAGTGAGATGGTATGCGAGACGAGAACAAGGCCCTCCAAACAGGTTACTTCTTCCCCACTGGTTGTGTTCCTGGAGCGCATACCTCCCTGGGTGATGAGAGTGGTGGTGTTGCTGGTTGTGTTGTGGTTCAGGCCCTGGTGCTGTTGGGGATAAAGATCATGTTGTGAAATCCCATCGACACAGTATAAATATAACACATCTATACCATGACTTACACACACACACACACACACACACACACACACACACACACACACACACACACACACACAAAACCCCCCACACACTCACCAAGCACCCACAAACACCCTCACTGTTAGATCACTTTCACTCACTCTACTTAATAAAATACCCTGATGTTGACTAGAATAGGAGCTGCCCCGACCATGAGAGGGTTAATGGTACCAGTATTAACACTATCAGGCTCCTAGGACTCTATCTAAGCTCTAGAAGAAAGTCTGAGTTAGCTAGAATAAAGGAAAGAAGGCCCAGCACAATAGGAATGTTTGTATAAAATATCTAAGACATTACTATCTCCCTAAAAATGTTTCAAAATAATCTATATATCAAAATCACACCTTATGACAGTACGGGAAGAAATATGCTCTAGAAGAATGCTCTAGAAATATGCTAGACATATGCTCTTATGGCCTAGTTTTATACGGAGTTAGGAATGGAGATCAAGAGAGTAAAACAGTACCAAGATAATGATCCAAATATGAGGCTTCGAAGAATAAGGTGAAACGAAGCTTATTAACTTTATCTGTTTAACTTAGTATCATGAATTTGGTAGGGCATAATCAACAGCAAATATAGAAAGAAGAGTCATGAGCTTGGGAATTAACATACGTATGGAAAAGTGTACAAGATGGAGTTCGACTCGTAACACTGGTTTCAAGGCAATATATGATCCCATTATTTAACCTAGGATATGATTTGCACGAGATCTAAGTCAGCTGTCTTAATTTTACGAAAAAATATAGGAATATAGCACTAAAAGTAGTAATAATAGCATAAACTGACCTTAAAATGGCGGAAAACAAGCGGGGGTGGTGCTGGGGAGGCGGGTGTGATTCTGGTGGCGGTGCGGTGAACTAACCAAGCTGATGACGTTCTGGCGGCGACCACTGCCTCTCATTTGAACCCCAGACGCCCTACAAGACAGGCCTCCTGGCTCCACCTGCCCAGCTGATGACTTTAGCGATTTTTCCTCTTCATTTCAGGTCTGTTAAGTTAATTTAAAAGTGTATTATTTCAAGCGTGACTTATTTTCCAAGTTTTTGGTGGCTTTCGGCGGAAACTCGAATTCAATTTATATTATTTTTTTCTTAAAAAATAGCCAGATATTCTTAGGAATTTTACCGGTCTTTGCAATATGTCTGCCAGTGCGGTGAAGGAAGCCGGCATACTGTATTTTCAACTTAGTGAAATATCAATGCTGCCAACACCAAGACTCTTGTCCTCATTACTGCCTGCTGTCTACCTAATTCATTTTTAATATACATAGTTTTACAGTAAGAATTTTTCCTACTCTGCCACAAACAGTGAGACTGGCAATAGGCCACGTATGTTGGTGCCTGATCGTGACTAAATCCTCCCGTTAACTCCAGTGAACCGATGACTAAGTATCCGATTTTATTGCTCGCATCTGAAGACAACCGCATTTACCTTATTTTTACGAATTAAAAGAATTATGGGTATTTTTCTGTAACTAGGGATAGGTTTTCAAAATGTGGGGATTATTTTTTTTCGAACTGGAGAGGTTAGACACAGCCTTCATTAATCCTTTAACTACGAGAGATCCCTTAAGCTGAATAAAATCGTCTGGTGGTTGCCTGATATCAGACTGGAAGGGTTTATTACAGGATCAATTTCTGCCACTGATGTGCCTTGAACAATGTAATTTACTCCTTCAATATAGCGTATTTTGCCTATTTATTCTCCCTATTTAAATCTGCTTAAGAGAATTTTTTGTCTAGTGGGGTCTGATATAGCCTTAACCCCTTCACAGTTACAAGTCCTATGTTCAGTAAAATCGTCTGAAGCCAGCATGCTCCAAACAAAAAAGATTGTCATAGAACTGAAGAGGTTCACACTGATTTCGGGTTTTTTATCGTTTACTACAGTCGGGGTATTTTCATTTTTTTTTCTTTCACTAGGGGTAGGATTTGCCCCTGTTTCGAATGATTTAGATTAATTTCCACCACAAGTGATGCCTAACCCCTATTTGGGGTTGAAGTCAAATAAGAAATAAAATCCTTGAAATCGACCGAGATAAGTTTTTCTTTTAAAATTTTTCACTAGGGGCAGAATTTACCCATATTTCGAATGGTTTTGAGGCTAATTCTCGCCTATTTTTTCTTTATTAAATTAACCTAACGTAACCTAACCTGACCTAACGTAATCAAACTTAACCCCTAACCTAAGACACATTTGCGAAGGATATGTCATAGAGAAGACCCCCTCCCTCTTCTATTTTGAAGTTTGTCATGGAAAAGGCTGGAATACCCGACGGGCTTGACTGTAATAATTGGTAATAATACCCTGATTTCTGGGTCGTTTTTATATCAGTTCTCTCATTAATCTGGTCCACAATATCGTTCTTTTACTTCCTCTGTCATCAAGCTCAGTGGCAGAAATAGAAAATGCTATGGCTATTTAGTCTCAGTAATATAAATGACATATTCGTATTTCGCCTCAATCTTCGTCTCCACAAATTAGCTAAACTCTGCATTTTTTTCCAGGCTCTACTTCGCTCGCTGGCACAATGTTCAGCAGCAGTGAGGAGTGAATGTCAAGCAAGAATTAACACCTTCACTACGAGGGATGCATGTATGAACTATGAAGTTACCCGTCCTGCAGCCCACCATCCTTTTGGTACCATCAGTGCCACCACATGGTGTCCCTCTCCAGCACCAAAATGGATGGATGGAGGCTGCTTTTAATCCCTTCTGTTGGACACCCTTCTTGATCTGAATAAATCCGTCAGAGGCAGCCAGAATACAATTATACAGGCGTCATCGTACTGAAGGATCAACACAGCAGCTTCAGCAACAGGTATATGCAATAATTTTTTTTAATTTGCTAATATTATTGAGTATAAATTTGCGATGATCGTTGTTGCAAATGTACATCTTTGATATGAACAACCTCGTGTAAACTCAACGCGCTAATTAATCCTTTAATTGCATTAATTTCAAATCTTAACATGTACTAATCTTTTATATTTATATGGCCTAATCTTTTCCCCACAGGTTGACGCGCTGGTGTGTAGTGATGGTAGGGTGGAGGGCAGGCTGGGGTGGGGGTGGGGGGTAGCCAGGAGCAGGGAGGGTCATGGGGCAAGCTTAGGTGGGTTAGGCAGCAGAGTTATGGTCATCTAGGTTGGCTTTCTAGGCCGGGTAAAGTTAGGCGTGGTAGACTTAGGTCATCTATTAGCTTACTTCATTGATGTTGGTTGTATGGTTGTCCGGCCGGACATGTCTGTGGTTGTCGTTGTTGGTTGTTGGACACGAGTTTGTCGGAGCGGCGATACACCACCAACGGAGGAGCGACAGCATCATCAGCAGCAGCATCGTCGTTGTCCTCGTCGTCATCAGTAACAGCAGCAGCAGCAACTTCAGCGATGAGACAGGTAACTGGATGATCCTGAAATGTAACTGAAATTACCCAAATGTAACACATGACAGAAAATTCAATATTGAATAATGGTTGAATATTAATCTTGAAGAGTAAAGACCTAAACACCTAATGTACATATTTTTTTTTCCCTAAACCTGTATGTGGCCTTACTTTGATATAAGACAGCACTAAAAGCAGATTAGGTTTCGATAATTGTTTTTTTGACAGGCGAGCACAGAATAGCGGAGATGCATCATCGACCACGCAGCTTCCCTGAACCCGATGTGCTGAGAGGGAGCGAGGACGGGAGAAGGTGTGATGGAGCAGGACGGAGGGATGGAAGAGCGAGGACGGAGGGATGGAAGAGCGAGGACGGATGGAGGAGCGAGGACGGGCGAGGGGGCGAGGACGGACGGGCAGAGGAGCGAGGGGGAGAGGAGATAAGACCCACGAGGGAGCGAGCTACTACATCAACGGGATGCTGGTGTGTAAGCTGTTGGCAACCTTTCCCTTGTGACCGTATTCTCGTTAGCTCAGTAGGATATCTCTAGCCCGTTTACCCTAACCTGACAAATATCCATAATCTCTTCATGCTCAGTGGATTGCAAAGTGTAATCAGACTGGAGACTTTGACTAATAATCAAGGGGAGGCGGTGGCTCAATCGGTAGAGAGGTGGCCTGCAGTCCTACCGGACCCAGGTTCAAATCCCTGCTGGGGCAGGGAACAGCTTAAGGATCTGAATTTCATAAAATCAGACTTTACAGATCTACCAGAAGACCCGCCGACATGTCGAAAAAATACCCTCGCTAATACCAATATGAGACAGCCCAGCTATGTATTCAGTATGAACGATGGGTGTTAGCGTCGAAGTGGTGACATGTAGAGGTGTATGGCATGTAGGAGGACTACTGGGCCTTGAGAGCAGGCTGTGAAGCCTATGCCCAGAATCGGACACATAAAAAAAAAAAAATCCTACCTTTTAGCGTAAGTCCATCGAATTTCCTGTAGCCAGGACATACGTAATGAAATAGTTAATATATTACACATACTTGTAAAGGTGTGAGTGGTAAAGGCAGGTGAAAACAGGCTATAGCATCACGTTACTTGTAGATGCTAAATGTTACTCTTTTACTTAACTTAGGCTTTGTGTAGATACTGGACAAAATGTATAGGAAGATGCTCACAATTATGCAAAACAAATCGTGAAGGAAGAGGTATTAAAGAAATCTAATCTCATGGGAACGTCACTGTTATCACTAACACATACTGAATTAAGACAACTGATGGAGAATTATAACTGAGAAATGTTGCTGTGACTATGTTAATCTTACAGACTGATGCAGACGACGAGCCTACGACGAGGGGCGCAACCTGTGGCGTCGACGTGGGGGTGTTGTGTCGGCGTGAAGGTCGTTGGGTCGGCGTGGAAGTCGTTGTGTCGGCGTAAAGGTCGTTGTGTCGGCGTGGAGGTCGTTGTGTCGGCGTGAAGGTCGTTGGGTCGGCGTTAGGGTTGGGTCGTCGTTGGGGCCTACTGTGTCGGCGTTGCGTGCAGCGTCAGCGTGGGACTGCAGCGTCGAAGTGGAGCTGCAGTGCTGGTGTGGAAGTGCAACAAATATGTCAACAGCAGCTGCAATGGTAAGAAATAATTTGTTTTCAGTCTTGTGCTAAAGTTTGTTCATAAGATTGCTAGCTTGTACCTTCAACTTGACACAGCTACCAAACACTAAGCAAACCAGAGAGAATAATTGTGAAAATACTACTAAACAAAATTAAACAATTCACGTCTTTGGAGGTGTAACATGCTATCAAAAGTTCTATCTGTCTGCACATGAGTATGTTAAAGACCACATATCTTTTACCAGCATTTAACCTTTAAAAGTGCATTGCGTAATACTCTAAAGAACATTCCCATAAAATAACTGATCATAAAACTTAGAAGAAATGATGCAGCAGTGTTCATGTTCCACAGGGATGCAGACGGCATACCTACCACGTTGGGGAAGAGGCGGAAGCTGCGATGTGGGCAGTTGTCGTCGTCATGGGCGGAAGCTGTGTGGCCGGCGAAAGGTTCGGATGCTGCAGTGGTAAGATAAATTTGCTGTATGATAAATCTGCTTATACTTGCTACCCTTAAACTTTTAAAATATCTGCATGTGTAACTAAAACATCCATGTACATACAAACACTTTAAGAGAACTGCTGCTGAGACTACGTTCATCTTGCAGGGGGGGAGGAGCTGCCGAGACAGAGCTGTGATGTCGCCAGGATTAGATGAGGGCGGGAGATGAAGCGTCAGCGTGGGGAACTGTGGAAGCTGTAAATGGTAAGATGTGTTTTAGTGTTATCTGACTCTAATTACATGTCTTGGTCAGTGCACTGGTGGTGGAAGTGCTGGAGTCTGTGGAAGTGTCACCAGAACTTGGTGACGTGTATGAACGTTATCGTGCCCTGTCGGAGCCTGTGTGATCTGTGGAACCTGTGGTATTGCTGGCAGGTGCAATGATGAACAGTTTTGTTGACAGAGGTAATCTTGTTGGCATAATGGACTTCGTGCCTCTTCCCAAGTGATTTACTTGTTACTTTAATACTTTTATGTCCAAATAGATATACTTACAGCATAACTGAAATTTAGTGTCATTAAGTACTTTGCAACAATTTCCTAAAGGTATCATTATTGTCATAAGAGGTGTTAATGAAATAGACCAACAAGATTACCGCTCAGATTCCATGTCCAGTTATAGATGGCGAATAATTATGGGAAAAAATAGTTTATGTAGCAGATGAAATAACTCTGAAATAGCTTATCGGACTAGATCTGTCTATTCACCGACACTGGTATTACAGGGAGGGACGTGTGAGCAGAAGTGCACTTACTGAGGTGGCCAGAACAGCACAGAAGGTACTACAAGAGGAAGCCAGAGGACGAGATGAGCAAAGAATACAAGAAATCATGCCTATGACACAAGAGGTCGGAGATTAAATGAGTGGATAACTGAACCGGGATGCCAGAGCAGTGTTGGCATTTCATCACGCCAGGTACAGTTTAGTTATGACTTTTGATACAGGTATGGCATATGACTGATTATACTTTTTAATATAATGATTATACCGTTGCATACGTTGATCAGCAATTTAGTTTCGTCTCCGAAATACTTACATGTCTCGGCCTTGAAATTATTCTGAGTTAAATAAGATATAGTTTCAGTACAGTTATTAAAGAACTGGAAAGCCTCGCCATAAAGAGCATTTTCAATGTTCTTGTTTGTTACATTGCAGTTATTTAGGAAGATTTTGCTTGTCAAATTTCCACTGCTACCTTTAAACTAAATTGCTAGTTTCTTGAATTTGTAGTTTTTAATGTATTAGAAAAATGTTGGAATCCAGCTGACATAATGAATGGCTGCATCTGACATGCTTATTTTTGGAGACGATACATTAATTTCAGTTTGGCTCAAAATTGAATCCCCGTCTTGACTGATAAGTTGTGGCATAATTAACACAGAACTTTGTGCCAGTTACGAAAAAGTGCTATGGATGTGGAACACCCTAGTATTGTCGTAGTCTGTCTGAGCTACGTAATATGGCAGAAAAAAAAAAAAAATCTCCTAAATTGACGAATGAACTGTAGAAATAAATAAGATACCTACTTGGCAGGTGGAGTGAAGGCTGGGATGCTGGAGAGAAGCCGATGGTAGAGGGACACTGGTGATGCTGACCGTGACCGTGGGAGATGATGCTGACAGCGACCGTGGGAGGGACCTCAACAAAGAACCTCATCTGAAGGGAATATTAGGTAAGTACTTCGCAAAACACTACGTACGATGAGACAGTATAACAAGGACAAAATATCTAGTACAGTAAGTGACAAAGCCAAAATAATGTAAAAACATATTTGACGATAAAATAAGTGTGGATATTTTCAACAAAGAGACAGTCAGAAATAACGAATACACTGTTGTCAGTCCTGCTAATTTTATATGGCAATTACAGGAGGGAAATCATCCAGCTTGTACCACTTCAACATACTGCTCGGTGCCATTGATACCTCGTCTTGAATTTACCCCTCCGAGGATGCGCTGCCTACCCAGAAGTATCCTCACCGTCCTTATCCGGTAATGTATGAGGACTTTGAACCTCACAATATTTTAGTTGACTTAACACCAATCAGTCGTTAGTCAGGATATAGTAAATTTAGTTCATGACTCGGTTTACCTCCAAACACTCGGCCTTCAGTTAATCATATCTAGGCTTTGTTCACCCCTTAGTCGTCGTCAGTTCTGTCATAAGGTCGTATCATTTTAAAAGAGCGCCAAGGTGTAGACATGACCCATATTATTTACTTCTTGAAACGTAATGAATGCCTGGCTTTTCTGTATCGTTGCTGACTACACTATATTGTGGAATGCAGGCTGATCACATGAATTAAAGGTGTTTTATAAATAAGTGAACATCATTTTGGCCTCGCTTACACCTTTGTGCCTTTTTCTTAATAACTCAGACTGTTTGCCTCTCTTGTCAGTTGGTTAGCTAAGTCCTGCCCCATCACTGGCCATTTATAAATTCATATCACGCCCCGTCCTGATTACTTAACCATCTTCCCGCTTTGTTAGACCCCCAGTCAGTCAGGCAGTCACAGGCCCAGTCACTCCAGTCACTGATTCCGCCTCTCAGTACCTTTAACCAATTGACTCGCTGATCAGCAGTCGGCACAGCTAGTCAGTCTACATTCTAATCGATCACATTCACTCTAGTCTGTCCACACACTTTATCACTTCAAACCCTTACTGATTCAGTGCACATCCATCACTCCAAGCCCTTCATGATTCACCCCACACTCTCCAGTACTCCAAACCCTTACTGTCTGTCAGTCTACAGCTTTAATCAGTCCACAGCCCTACTGACCCAGTCAGTCCACAGCCCTACTGACCCAGTCAGTCCACAGCCCTACTGACCCAGTCAGTCCACAGCCCTACTGACCCAGTCAGTCCACAACCCGACTGACCCAGTCAGTCCTCAGCCTGACTGACCCGCGTGTCCACACCCTATGTTAGTTCTCATCATCAGTCAGTCATTGGTAGTAGGTCAGTTCAATCAATAAACACGTCAGTGACTCACACCCACAACCTGTCAGTCGTCCTGCACCCATGGACAGTCCCCACCTTCAAAAACTCAGGTAGTCCACACCCACTATCACCACAAACCCTTACTGATTCAGTCCACATCCTCCATTACTACATACCTTTACTGATTCAGTCCACAGCCTTCATCACTACTGTACATACCTTTACTGATTCAGTCCACAGCCTTCATCACTACATACCTTTACTGATTCAGTCCAGAGCCTCCATCATTACATACCTTTACTGATTCAGTCCACAGCCTCGTAAACCCCTTTCAGTCCAGTCTTATGATCTATCAGTCCAACCCCTTAGCCAATCAGACTCCCCAGTTAATTTTCACTGTCGGATCGTCAGTCTATGCCCAGTGTCAATCAGTCCACACTGTCAGTCCACACCCTCACTCAGTCCACACCCTCTCACTCAGTCCACACCCTTTCACAGTCCACACCCTGTCACTCAGTCCACACCCTGTCATTCAGCCCACGGTCACTCAGTTCACACAATGTCATTCAGTTCACACAGTCACTTAGTCCATACCGTCACAGTCCACATCCTAGCAGCATCAGTCAGTCAGCATCAGTCAGTCAGCATCAGTCAGTCAGCATCAGTCAGTCAGCATCAGTCAGTCAGCATCAGTCAGTCAGCATCAGTCAGTCAGCATCAGTCATTTTAATCCTTCAGTCATTTGTCAATAGTCAGCAAATCCAGTCAGTCCACAGTTCAATGCAGTTAGTCCATAGTCCAGTCTTAGTGCACAGTCCAGTCTTAGTGCACAGTCCAGTCTACTTAGTGCACAGTCCAGTCTACTTAGTCCACAGTCCAGTCGAGTCAGTCCACAGCCACAGTCTAGTCCAGTCCACATTCAGTCCAGCTAGCCAGTCAGTTCACAGTTCAGTCCAGTCATTCCACACCCACAGTCCCTTCCAGTCCAGTCCAGCCAGTCAGTTGACACCCACAGTCCAGTCCAGTCAGTCAGTCCACACCCCCAATTCAGTCCAGTCCACACCCACAGTCCATTTCAGTCCAGTCCAGTCCACACCCACAGTCCACACCCACAGTCCACATCCACAGTCCACACCCACAGTCGAGTCCAGTCCGCACCCACACACACAATCTAGTCCAGCCCAGTCAGTCCACACCCCAGTCCAGTCCAGTCAATCAGTTCATACCCCAGTTCAGTCCAGTCCAGTCAGTCAGTTCACACCCCAGTCCAGCCCCGTCAGTCCACACCCCCAGTCCAGCCCAGTCAGTCCACACCCCCAGTCCAATCCAGTCAGTCCACACCCCCAGTCCAATCCAGTCAGTCAGTCCACACTCCCAGTCCAATCCAGTCAGTCAGTCCACACTCCCAGTCCAATCCAGTCAGTCAGTCCACACCCCCAGTCCAGTCCAGCCAGTCAGTCCACATCAACAGTCCACCCCAGTTCAGTCCAGTTAATCCACACCCACAATTATCCAGTTCAGTCCACATACTCAGTCCACTCCCGTCCAGTTCAGTTAATCCAGACCTATCGTCCAGTCGTTGAGTTAATCAGTTAATCCAGACCCATCGTCCAGTCGTTGAGTTAATCAGTTAATCCACACCCTCATTCCACACACTCAGTCCACACCCAAAGCCAGTCAGTCCATACATTTAGCTGATTCAGGTAGACTACATCCTCAGTCTTCACTTCCTGTCAGTATTCGTTTTACCAGTTAGTCAGTCAGTACCTTTGTTAGCACAGGCCTAGTACTTGTATACGTTTACTGACTGTCATTATATTTACTGATTCAGTTGGTCCAGTTAAGCTTTACGCCCACGGAGAGAGAACTCTGTGAAATGTTTGATTATTTATACCATGTATTGAATTATTTTCAGCTTCCTACCCTCCACCTGCCACTAACCACCTGCCACTTACCACCTGCCACTTACCACCTGCCACTTACCACCTGCCACTTACCACCCACCTGCCACTTACCACCCACCTGCCACTTACCACCCACCTGCCACTTACCACCCACCTGCCACTTACCACCCACCTGCCACTTACCACCCACCTGCCACGTACCACCCACCTGCCACGTACCACCCACCTGCCACCACCCACCACCCACCTGCCACCACCCACCACCCACCTGCCACCACCCACCACCCACCTGCCACCACCCACCACCCACCTGCCACCTCCCACCACCCACCTGCCACCACCCACCACCCACCTGCCACCTCCCACCACCCACCACCCACCACCACCCACCACCCACCTACCACCTACCCACCTCCCACCTGCCCAACCACTACCCACCTCCCACACACGACCCACCTCCCACCTGCCAACCACTACCCACCTCCCACCTACCACCAGCATGACTACCACCTACTCATCCACCATCCACCTACCACGCACCTGCCACATGCCACCTGCCACTCACCACCTGCCACTCACCACCTGCCACTCACCACTTTTTTTTTTTTTTTTTTTTTTTTTTAATGTGCCCGCCTCTGGGCATAGGCTTCACAGCCTGCTTTCAAGGCCCAGTAGTCCTCCTACATACCGCACACCTCTACATGTCACCACTTCGGCGCTAACACCTACCGTCCATATTGAATACATGCTAGGGCTGTCTCATACAGGACTGGTGTATTGGTAATAGCGGGGGTAATTTTACGACATGTCGGCGGGACATCTGGTAGATCAGTAAAGTTGCCACCTGTCACCTTCCACCTGTCACCTTCCACCTGTCACCCACCACCCACATGCCACCTGTCACCCACCACCCACATGCCACCTGTCACCCACCACCCACATGCCACCTGTCACCCACCACCCACATGCCACCTGTCACCCACCACCCACATGCCACCTGTCACCCACCACCCACATGCCACCTGCCACCCACCTGCCACCCGCCACCTGCCACCCACCTGCCACCCGCCACCTGCCACCCACCTGCCACCCGCCACCCACATGCCACCTGCCACCCACCACCCACATGCCACCTGCCACCTGCCACGCACATGCCACCTGCCACCTGCCACGCACATGCCACCTGCCACCTGCCACGCACATGCCACCTGCCACCCACCACCCGCCACCCACCTGCCACCCGCCACCCACCCGCCACCCGCCACCCACCCACCACTCACCACCCACTACCTACCGCCCACCTGCCACCCACTACCTACCACCCACTACCTACCACCCACTACCTACCACCCACTACCTACCACCCACTACCTACCACCCACCTGCCATCCACTACCTACCACCCACCACCTACCACCCACCACCTACCACCCACCACCTACCACCCACCACCTACCACCCATCTGCCACCCACCACCCATCTGCCACCCACCACCTACCACCCACCACCTACCACCCACCACCCACCACCCACCACCCACCACCCACCACCCACCACCTACCACCCACCACCCACCACCCACCTGCCACCCACCACCTACCACTCACCTGCCACCACCACCTACCACTCACCTGCCACCCACCACCTACCACTCACCTGCCACCCACCACCTACCACTCACCTGCCACCCACCACCTACCACCCACCTGCCACCCACCACCTACCACCCACCTGCCACCCACCTGCCACCCACCACCTACCACCCACCTGCCACCCACCTGCCACCCACCACCCACCTGCCACCCACCTGCCACCCACCACCCATCCACCACCCACCTGCCACCCACCTGCCACCCACCACCCATCCACCACCCACCTGCCACCCACCACCCACCTGCCACCCACCTGCCACCCACCTGCCACCCACCTGCCACCCACCTGCCACCCACCTGCCACCCACCACCCACCTGCCACCCACTACCCACCCGCCACCCACTACCCACTACCCACCCGCCACCCACTACCCACTACCCACCCGCCATCCACTACCCACCCGCCATCCACTACCCACTACCCACCCGCCATCCACTACCCACTACCCACCCGCCATCCTCCACCCACTACCCACCTGCCATCCTCCACCCACTACCCACCTGCCATCCTCCACCCACTACCCACCTGCCATCCTCCACCCACTACCCACCTGCCATCCTCCACCCACTACCCACCTGCCATCCTCCACCCACTACCCACCCACCTGCCACCCACTACCCACTACCCACCCACCTGCCACCCACTACCCACTACCCACCCACCTGCCACCCACTACCCACTACCCACCCACCTGCCACCCACTACCCACTACCCACCCACCTGCCACCCACTACCCACTACCCACCCACCTGCCACCCACTACCCACTACCCACCCACCCGCCACCCACTACCCACCCACCTGCCACCCACTACCCACCCACCTGCCACCCACTACCCACCCACCAGCCACCCACCAGCCACCCACCAGCCACCCACCTGCCACCCACCTGCCACCCACCTGCCACCCACCAGCCACCCACCTGCCACCCACCAGCCACCCACCTGCCACCCCCCCCACCTCCCCATCCCCCCACCCCCCCACCTCCCCATCCCCCCACCCCCCCACCTCCCCATCCCCCCACCACCCACCCACCACCCACCCACCCACCACCCAGCCACCCACCCACCACCCAGCCACCCACCCACCACCAGCCACCCACCCACCCACCACCAGCCACCCACCCACCCACCACCAGCCACCCACCCACCCACCACCAGCCACCCACCCCCCCACCACCAGCCACCCACCCACCCACCACCAGCCACCCACCCACCACCCTCTAGCCACCCACCCACCACCCTCTAGCCACCCACCCACCACCCTCTAGCCACCCACCCACTACCCACCACCAGCCACCCACCCACTACCCACCACCAGCCACCCACCCACTACCCACCACCAGCCACCCACCCACCACCCACCACCACCACCCCCCCACTACCCACCACCACCACCACACCCACTACCCACCACCTACCACCCACCCACTACCCACCACCAGCCACCCACCCACTACCCACCACCAGCCACCCACCCACAACCCACCACCTACCACCCACCCACTACCCACCACCTACCACCCACCCACTACCCACCACCTACCACCCACCCACTACCCACCACCTACCACCCACCCACTACCCACCACCTACCACCCACCCACTACCCACCACCAGCCACCCACCCACTACCCACCACCAGCCACCCACCCACTACCCACCACCAGCCACCCACCCACTACCCACCACCCTCCAGCCACCCACTACCCACCCACTACCCACCACCCTCCAGCCACCCACTACCCACCCACTACCCACCACCCTCCAGCCACCCACTACCCACCACCCTCCAGCCACCCACTACCCACCACCCTCCAGCCACCCACTACCCACCACCCTCCAGCCACCCACTACCCACCACCCTCCAGCCACCCACTACCCACCACCCTCCACCCACCCACTACCCACCACCCTCCACCCACCCACTACCCACCACCCTCCACCCACCCACTACCCACCACCCTCCACCCACCCACTACCCACCACCCTCCACCCACCCACTACCCACCACCCTCCACCCACCCACCACCCTCCACCCACCCACCACCCACCCACCACCCACCACCCTCCACCCACCCACCACCCTCCAGCCACCCACCACCCACCACCCTCCAGCCACCCACCACCCACCACCCTCCAGCCACCCACCACCCACCACCCACCACCCACCCACCACCCACCACCCACCACCCTCCACCCACCCACCACCCTCCACCCACCCACCACCCTCCACCCACCCACCACCCACCACCCACCAGCCACCACCCTCCACCCTCCACCCACCCACCAGCCACCCTCCACCCACCCACCAGCCACCACCCTCCACCCTCCACCCACCCACCAGCCACCACCCTCCACCCTCCACCCACCCACCAGCCACCACCCTCCACCCACCCACCAGCCACCACCCTCCACCCACCCACCAGCCACCACCCTCCACCCTCCACCCACCCACCAGCCACCACCCTCCACCCTCCACCCACCCACCAGCCACCACCCTCCACCCTCCACCCATCCACCACCCACCACCCACCACCCTCCACCCACCCACCACCCACCACCCTCCACCCACCCACCAGCCACCACCCTCCACCCTCCACCCACCCACCCACCAGCCACCACCCTCCACCCTCCACCCACCCACCCACCAGCCACCACCCTCCACCCACCCACCAGCCACTACCCTCCACCCACCCACCAGCCACTACCCTCCACCCACCCACCACCCACTACCCTCCACCCACCCACCAGCCACTACCCTCCACCCACCCACCAGCCACTACCCTCCACCCACCCACCAGCCACTACCCTCCACCCACCCACCAGCCACTACCCTCCACCCACCCACCAGCCACTACCCTCCACCCACCCACCAGCCACTACCCTCCACCCACCCACCAGCCACTACCCACCACCCACCCACCACCACTACCCTCCACCCACCCACCACCACTACCCACCACCCACCCACCAGCCACTACACACCACACACCCACCAGCCACTACCCACCACCCACCCACCAGCCACTACCCACCACCCACCCACCAGCCACTACCCACCACCCACCCACCAGCCACTACCCTCCACCCACCCACCAGCCACTACCCTCCACCCACCCACCAGCCACTACCCACCACCCACCCACCAGCCACTACCCACTACCCACCAGCCACTACCCACTACCCACCAGCCACTACCCACTACCCACCAGCCACTACCCACTACCCACCAGCCACTACCCACTACCCACCTGCCATCCACCACCCACTACCCACCTGCCACCCACCTGCCACCCACCACCCACCTGCCACCCACCACCCACCTGCCACCCACCACCCACCTGCCACCCACCACCCACCTGCCACCCACCACCCACCAGCCACCCACCACCCACCAGCCACCCACCTGCCACCCACCACCCACCTGCCACCCACCACCCACCTGCCACCCACCACCCACCTGCCACCCACCTGCCACCCACCTGCCACCTGCCACCCACCTGCCACCCACCTGCCACCTGCCACCCATCACCCACCTGCCACCACTCACCTGCCACCACCCAACTACCCACATGTAACTTAACCACCTGCTACATGCCACCCACCTGTCACCTGCCACCCATCTACCACCCACCTGTCACCTGCCACCCATCTACCACCCACCTGCCACCCATCTACCACCCGCCACCCACCTGCCACCCATCTACCACCCGCCACCCACCTGCCGCCACCCGCCACCCACCTGCCACCACCCACCACCCACCTGCCACCACCCACCACCCACCTGCCACCACCCACCACCCACCACCCACCACCCACCACCCACCTGCCACCACCCACCACCCACCTGCCACCACCCAACTACCCACATGTAACTTAACCACCTACCACATACCAACTACCACCCGCCTGCCACCTACCACCTACCTGCCACATGTCGTCCACTTGTCGCCCACTTGCCGCCCACCTGCCACCTGCCACCCACTTGCCGCCCACCTGCCACCTGCCACCCACCTGCCACCTGCCACCCACTTGCTGCCCACCTGCCACCTATTTGCCGCCCACCTGCCACCCACCTGCCACTTAACACCTGCCACCCTCATGGCCTTTGGTTCCTTCTTCCTCGCATTAAAAAAAAAAAATGCCACCTGCCACCCACATACAACCCGCCACCCACCCACCTACAACCCGCCACCCACCCACCCACAACCCGCCACCCACCCACCTACAACCCGCCACCCACCCACCCACAACCCGCCACCCACCCACCCACAACCCGCCACCCACCCACCCACAACCCGCCACCCACCCACCCACAACCCGCCACCCACCTGCCACCTGCCACCCACCCACCTGCCACCTGCCACCCACCCACCTGCCACCCACCTGCCACCTGCCACCTGCCATCCACCTGCCACCTGCCACCTGCCATCCACCTGCCACCTGCCACCTGCCATCCACCTGCCACCTGCCACCTGCCATCCACCTGCCACCTGCCACTTGCCATCCACCCACCTGCCACCTGCCATCCACCCACCTGCCACCTGCCATCCACCCACCTGCCACCTGCCATCCACCCACCTGCCACCTGCCATCCACCCACCTGCCACCTGCCATCCACCCACCTGCCACCTGCCATCCACCCACCTGCCATCCACTCACCCACTACCTGCCCACCTGTCACCTGCCCACCTGTCACCTGCCCGCCTGTCACCCACCTGCCCGCCTGTCACCCACCTGCCCGCCTGTCACCCACCTGCCCGCCTGTCACCCACCTGCCCGCCTGCCACCCACCTGCCCACCTGCCACCCACCTGCCACCCACCACCCACCTGCCACCCACCTACCACCTGCCACCCACCTGCCACCTGCCACCCACCTGCCACCCACCTACCACCTGCCACCCACCTGCCACCTGCCACCCACCTGCCCACCTGCCACCCACCTGCCCACCTGCCACCCACCTACCACCTGCCACCCACCTACCACCTGCCACCCACCTACCACCTGCCACCCACCTACCCACCTACCACCTGCCACCCACCTACCACCTGCCACCCACCTACCACCTGCCACCCACCTACCCACCTACCACCTGCCACCCACCTACCCACCAGAGCCTTACTGATCGTTGACAACTCTACTGATGAAGCCAGCTCAAAATAAAACTTACTTTTGTTTAATAAAATCTGGAAATCTATCATACCTCAATTACCTCTGTCTTTATACCTGAAAACTATTTGATGTGGGGTTGGTCTGGATGTTGTGGGGTTGGGATGGTTATATAAGGTGGGGTTGGTTGAAAGGGCTTTATACTGAAGGAAGAATTGGATGTTGTGGAGGGTTGGGATGGATGTCGTGGGGTTGGATTGGGTTGGGTTGGCTTGGGTTGTATGTCGTGGGGTTGGGTTGGGATGGATGTCGTGGGGTTGGGTTGGGTTGGGTGTCGTGGGGTTGGGTTGGGCTGGGTTGGATGTCGTGGGGTTCGTTTGGGTTGGGTTGGATGTCGTGGGGTTGGGTTGGGCTGGGTTGGATGTCGTGGGGTTGGGTTGGGTTGGGTTGAATATCGTGGGGATGGGACGGACTGGACTGGATAGTAGATGGGTTGGACTGTGTATTATTGAGTACTGGAATGGAAATGCTCTATTCGCTATTCCCCTTCTCCCTCTTTCGTCTAGCTGCTGGCTTCTTCCTACTTCCCCACCCCTTACACCTCCCTCCCCTTTTCCCCACCCTCCCTCCCCTCCCCTCACCCTCCCCCCTCCCCCCTTCCCCCTCCCCCCCCCCCCTCCCCCCATCCCCCCACCCACCCCCACCCCACCCCGCCCCTCACCCCACCCCGCCCCTCACCCCACCCCGCCCCTCACCCCACCCCGCCCCTCACCCCACCCCTCACCCCACCCCCTCCCACCCCTCCTCTCATCCCCCTCCCACCCCTCCTCTCATCCCCCTCCCACCCCTCCTCTCATCCCCCTCCCACCCCTCCTCTCATCCCCCTCCCACCCCTCCTCTCATCCCCCTCCCACCCTCCTCTCATCCCCCTCCCACCCTCCTCTCATCCCCCTCCCACCCCTCCTCTCATCCCCCTCCCACCCCTCCTCTCATCCCCTCCCACCCCTCCTCTCATCCCCTCCCACCCCTCCTCTCATCCCCTCCCACCCCTCTTCTCATCCCCCTCCCACCCCTCCTCTCATCCCCCTCCCACCCCTCCTCTCATCCCTCTCCCACCCCTCATTCCCCTTCCCACCCCTCATTCCCCTTCCCACCCCTCATTCCCCCTCCAACCCCCCTCACCGACTCTCCCCCTCAACCACTCCCCCTCACCCACTCTCCCCCTCACCCACTCTCCCCCTCACCCACTCTCCCCCTCACCCACTCCTCCCTCACCCACTCCTCCCTCACCCACTCCTCCCTCACCCACTCCCCCCTCACCCACTCCCCCTCACCCCACCACTCCCCTCTTTTACCCCACCACTCCCCCCTTTTACCCCACCACTCCCCCCTTTTACCTCACCACTCCCCCCTTTTACCTCACCACTCCCCCCTTTTACCTCACCCCCCTTTTACCCCACCCCCCTTTTACCCCACTCCTTTACCCCACCCCCTTTTACCCCACCCCCTCTCACCCCACCCCCCCTCACCCCAGCCCACCCCCTCACCCCAGCCCACCCCCTCACCCCAGCCCACCCCCTCACCCCACCCCCTTCACCCCAACCCACCCCCTTCACCCCAACCCACCCCCCTCACCCCACCCCTCACCACACCCCAGGGACCTCTCTAGGACTATTATAACTGTTTCTTTCCTTTTACTCTGAAAATTTCCCAGTTTAAACACTTTCTCCTTGAATATTAAACCCCAGTTGACTTCAGTACAGGTGGAGCAAGCAGACACTGATGAAAACATTATAACTAAAAACAAACTTTGTACCTGTGCAGTGTGATCTCCTCAGACTTTCTCCCGCAGGTGTGGTCGCGTGGGAAGACAGCAGCCAGACCGACATTCCAGAGGCCACACTTCTCGCCACTCCATCCACATCTTCACTCCATCCACATCTCCACTCCTCGCCTGTCTTAGCCACTCCATCGATGACACCACCACTACTCGCCTCTTCGCCACTCAGCCGATCAGAATTCGCCACCCTGCCGAGAGAGATGCCCATTTAAGTCCTGGATTATAAGACTTTGAAGAACTTTGGCCAGATTATATATGACATGGGTACAATAAAACTGGACCTCCACACACTGCCTCTCTTCGCCTTTCACCTGATGAGAAACCTGTCCTGGCCAGAAAGATCCTTGGTCTTGGAGGAAACACAAGAATTTGCATCGGATAAATGACACTTGGAAATAATGAACCAACTAGTTAGGATTACGGTTGCTGACGCTTTTTTTCCTATGGAGGAAAACACCTTGTAAAGATTGCCGGAATAAAGGACTGGACTGGTGTTGTTAAATACCTACTTAGGCTGACAACAAACAACAATATGGTATGAATTGAAGAGTTAGGATCCAGAGACAAAGCTTAATTCCCACTGATGTTTTACTTTGAAAATTTAATCTGAATAGGACACTTAACCATGTACAAATACTGTAACTGACCAGCTTATCTATACACATGCAGTAAATAATAGTAATTTTATTCAAGCCATTAGATGAGATCCAGATACTTTACCTATTATCCCTGTACCTTACCTACCACATGGTTACTAAATAGGGGTGAATAGGACCAAAGGATAGTAAATCAGTACCCAGTGAGTCGCACCTCCCTTCATTACCTAAGCCATTCAAGCCTTCATATTAACTTTCAATTACCTCTGGCATTGAAGTCTTCATATTTTTAACTTAGCACTACCCATGGCAATCAAGCCTTCATGCTTTTAACTTTGCACTACCTATGGCATTCAAGCTTTCGTATATTTAACTTAGCACTACCTATGGCATTGAAGCCTTCATATTAACTTAGCACTACCTATGGCATTGAAGCCTTCATATTAACTTAGCACTACCTATGGCATTGAAGCCTTCATATTAACTTAGCACTACCTATGGCATTGAAGCCTTCATATTAACTTAGCACTACCTATGGCATTCAAGCCTTCATATTAACTTAGCACTACCTATGGCATTGAAGCCTTCATATTAACTTAGCACTACCTACGGCGTTCAAGCCCTCATACTTTTAACTTAGCACTACCTATGGCATGCAAGCCTTCATATTAACTTAGCACTACCTATGGCCCCAAGCCTTCATATTAACTTAGCACTACCTATGGCATGCAAGCCTTCATATTAACTTAGCACTACCTATGGCATTCAAGCCTTCATATTAACTTAGCACTACCTATGGCATGCAAGCCTTCATATTAACTTAGCACTACCTATGGCAATCAAGCCTTCGTACTTTAACTTAGCTGCTTTGAGAACTGATAGTCTTTAGATCTGGCTTGATGAACAATGATAAAGGTGCAGTATACCCACTTCAGTACCTCATTGGGACTTTGACGAAAGGGTAAACCTGACTGCACAATAGACTTAGAACTTTCACTGACAGGATGGCAAGAAGGCTTTGATAACAGCACTAGTGAAGGGATACATAGGAGTATCTGGATCTACTCGGAAATAGGACATGGGTAAAGAACACCATTACCTACACTGGATACAATAGCTGGTCAGACTTACATGCAGTGTGTCTGCAGTACACTCATTGCAGGTTTCCTTATCAAGATACCTTAAGTACACATGGGAAAAAACCTGAATGGAGAACACTAAGGTAAGAAGTACTATGAAAACTACCAACCAGCGAGATGACCTGGAGGGCCAGTGTACAGGAGCTTCAGCACCAGAGTATATATAAAAAAGTCTGGCAGTAACATGAATGAACTGCAGGCACCAGAGGAAATAACTCTGGAGGATTATAAACAGCCGAAATAAGGCTATTACTGCTAGTCAAGGCAGTGCTAATTGCACTAAGTAATGAAGCTAGTCGGTCTTGTACAAATACTGTAGTTACCCATCAATAAACCATAGCTGACCAAAGTACTGGTTTTGCTGTACCTGGGGGAGGGGTCTGCACAGTCTAAGTCCGAAATAAGGGTTTTGCATCCGTAGATTTTACACAGTAGCCCTGAAATATCGTAAGTTGAAATAGGGGTTTTACATCCGTAGAGTTATTCACAACGCCGTCAGATTGTAAGTTGAAGTAAGGGGTTTTCATCCGTAGATTTTATACCAAACCCCATAAATTATTCCAAGTTGAAATAGGGGTTTTACATCCGTAGAGTTTCTAGTTGAAACAGGGGTTTTACATCCGTAGAGTTTCCAGTTGAAACAGGGGTTTTACATCCGTAGAGTTTCAAACATGGGTTTTACATCCGTAGAGTTTTTAAAGGTAAATTAGGTGTTGTACCCCCCCTCCCTCTTTTGGTCACAGTTTCTAAGTTGAAGTAGGGCTTTTATATCCCTAGACTTTATATCCACTTCTCTGGTGGGTATAAAGTCTAAGTCCGAAGTAATGGTTTTGGTGCCTTTAAGACTTATACCAGATCCAGTCACTAGAAAAAATCCTAAGTCCAAATTGGAGTGCTTTTTGGACTTAGGATTTTTCGAGATAGTGAAACTGGTATAAAGTCTAAGTTGAATTGTGGGTTTTTATACCCAAGAGTTTATACCAGCAAGTTAACTTGTGCTGGAGTCTACTGTGTACTCTGTTCCATGTCTTTGGGAACTAGAGTATATCATTGTATGCTTTCTTTGCATACTTTACTTTTTCTGTGATATTGTATTTTAGTAATTTGTAATACCATAAAGGGTAAAGTAAAGTTGATATACAGCTGATTCTTTTATTATCTTTAATGTTTTACAAGAGTTTACAATTACAATACATTTACAAAGTATACAAGTAGCAATGGCAGCAGCTGTTAGGTTACTCTGGCAGAAGATTTTATATATTAAAATATAAGTATCTCAAAGTATATCACAAAAGTATTGGACTAGAGCAAATGTTTCAAGTATTATCAAAGTATATCAGTTAAATACGGGCAAGATACCTTTAGCAATTAATATTATGTAGTAGGTCCTATGTCTATCTCCAACTCGCTCCCTCGCTCCTACTCGCCCCTCTACCCTCTCTCCATCACGCTCACTCTAGAACGACAGAAAAAGAAAAAGCGCATAAAAAAGTAAAGGTGGGGAAGAGAAAGAAGCACTAAAGCAGACAGACACTAACAGACAGACACACCATCCCAGCACGTTCGGCTGCGCTGAGGACAGGCAGACAGGACAGACGGAGAGGAAGATGGAAGTGGAAGGAAGTCCCCCCTTTCCCGCCTCCCCCCACCCCACCTCCCTCCCCAGACCCACCTACCTGCCACACCCAGCCTAGTATGCTGGGAACTACACACACACACAAACACACACGCAAAAAAAAAAAAAAAAAAAAATCACGCACACACAATCACACCCTAAAGGAAAATACAAAGAAAAATACAACCTGTCACCTGTCCTGTCCGGCGCTCCGATCTCCCTGCAGGCTCTCCAGTCTCCCCTGGTCTCTCGGCCGTCTCGTCTCTCCCTCGCAGCCGTCTCTGCATCGCCTGGGGAAATACAGGAACATCAAAGGTGCCTAAGGAATGCAATGCCTACCAGAGTAACGCTATACAGGTGCCGCCACAGCTGCTGCTACCCTCCCTACCACATCACCTATCAGTACAAGCTACAACACACGCTGCACCAGTTCCTCTGCAGGGCTTGCCATGTTCTCGAGCGGCCATCTCGTCGTCTACAGCTGCCATTTCTTCCGTAGTTGCCACCCCTTCTTCTGAGGTTGCCATCTCGTCTTCTGAGATTGCCATGTCTTCTGAGGTAGCCATCTCGTCTTCTGAGGTTGCCATCTCGTCTTCTGAGGTTGCCATGTCTTCTGAGGTTGCCATCTCGTCTTCTGAGGTTGCCATCTCGTCTTCTGAGGTTGCAACCTTGTCTTCTGGCGCTGCAGCTTCGCCTTCCCCCTCGCCTGCAGTTGCCATCTCTGGCCAGGGTTGACATCTCGTCCTCCGGCGTTTCCATCGTTTTCTGTGGAGCAAATATCAATTAGGCCAAAGTACGCACTATATGCTACTGCTGAGCCTATGTCCCGCATTCTGCGTGGCATAGGAGGCTTCGTAGCGCATTTCCCTGAGAGATTTATTTTCCATAACATCAACATTATATTGCAAACTTACGTCTATGTCTTCTAACCCCAACTTGTCATCCAATTCCTTCCCATTCCACACATCCTTCTTTAAGTTCTTCACAGCCATACTGTACCATCACCACACCACACTACCACCACTACCACCACAACACTCCATCACAACCACTAGCATAACACTATCCCCACTACCACAACCACGTACTACCACCACCACCACCACAACACTCCATCATCATACAACCACCAGCATAACACTATCACCACTACCACAACCACACACCACCACCACCATCACAACCACACACCATCACAACCACACACCATCACAACCACACACCATCACAACCACCACCAACACAGCTGACATCACCACCACCACAACCACCACACAGCTATCAGTGCTCTCGTGCAAAATTTATCTGCGTGAGAGAGAGAGAGAGAGAGAGAGAGAGAGAGAGAGAGAGAGAGAGAGAGAGAGAGAGAATTTTTGCGCGCGCGCGTGTGCGTGTGTGTGTGTGAAAATCACTCGAACATCTTTTAACAATAAACAAAAAGCATGACTAAGTGTACGATGTGAGAAAAGCTAAAAAAATATTTCAAATTTCAAAAAAGTTTAAAAATGGTTCAAATACCTTTTACTTGGGAAGAAAGCTATTATTTCCCACTCCTGTCGTCTGTCGTGTCGGTGTGAATATCCTTTGCTTGCCTGGCCGTGTAAATATCCTCTGCCTGCTTGGTCGTGCGAAAATCCTCTTCTTTCTTCGTGTCAATGGAAAAATTCAACCTGAGAGGTGGAGAGCAGAGGTGTGAGGGTAGGGGAGGTGTGACTGGTAGCGGGGAGATGATGGGAGGGGGGGTAGAAAGAAGAACTGAGGGGGTAGGGAAGAGGTGGGGGTAGAGGGATGAGGTGAGGGGGTAGAGGGATGAGGTGAGGGGGTAGAGGGATGAGGTGAGGGGGTAGCGGGAAGACGTGAGGGGGTAGCGGGAAGACGTGAGGGGGTAGAGAGAAGACGTGAGGGGGTAGAGAGAAGACGTGAGGGGGTAGAGGGAAGAGGTGAGGGGGTAGGGAAGAGCTGAGGGGGTAGGGAAGAGGGGAGGGGGGTAGAGGAAAGAGGTGAGAAGGTAGAGGAAAGAGGTGAGAAGGTAGAGGGAAAAGATGAGGGAGTAGGGAAGAGGTGAGGGGGTAGAGGGAAGAGGTGAGGGGGTAGAGGGAAGAGGTGAGGGGGTAGAGGGAAATGTTGAGGGGGTAGAGGGAAGAGGTGAGGGGGTAGAGGGAAATGTTGAGGGGGTAGAGGGAAGAGGTGAGAAGAGATGAGGGGGTAGGGAAGAGGTGAAGGGGTAGGGAAGGGGGACTGGAGTAGCGGGCATAGAGGGGTTGACAGTTTAGAGATGGTGTGTACAATTAGCCACTGCTACGACGCCAAAACACAAAAATCCACCTCTGGAAATATATCAGTGTGGTTGTTTGTAAATGTTGGCAAATTTAACAATGGTATTTAACATATTTTCCATCGGCCATTTTATTAGCAAGGAGTGTTTGGGACTTTTCATAAACCTCAGGGCACCTTCGAAATAAACACGTTAACCAGGATTATTGTATCATCTGCCATGTCCGATGGGTGTGTGAATAATGAACTCATTTTTTAGTAAGGACTGTCACCGAAAAAAAATAGCTTCTTTAGACCCAAGAGCACCAGCATTGTCAACAGCTCGTGTCATAGTGGAATTGCCGTGCCGTGTAAATATGTAGTTATAATACGTCCACATCCACGTCATCCAATAGAGGACACACATTATTTCTTTTAAGTAATTTCTTGGGGGAGGGGGGGTACTGACAATCTTCACCCCCCTCCCCACGTAGTTCACACAACGCACGACGTCAGAACGCATGCCCTGATCAAGGAAGGGTGTAAATCACAATCTTTATGCAAATATGTGAACGGTACAGTCATGAGAGCCAACCTGAAAGCCATTATGGTCAAATCCCCATCTTGTCACCGACCATGACTACCAAAATCTCAGTCAGTTATAGAGATGGTGAATAAATCAGATAATGTCGGGGCAAATGATCATGTTAGTGTTAACCCATTCAGCCAAGAAACGTCTTTCATTTTATTCTTGCAACAGCCTGATGATTTTATTCAGCTTAGGGTACACTTTT
>NC_137027.1:2042649-2050149 GCF_032717465.1 Coenobita brevimanus | reverse complement strand
ATCAGCCTTGTCCAAAAATATATCGCTAAGGAAGTCTTTGGTTGACTAGTGGGAGGTGCCTGTGTGTTACCATGGCAACCTCTCACACCACCAGTTACATACACACATTTTCCCACCAGCAAGTTCCATTAGAGAGTATTGTGTGTGTGTGTGTGTGTGTGTGTGTGTGTGTGTGTGTGTAGTCATGCGTGTGCCTGCACATCTCACCGCAATGCTCCGCCAACACCCACAACACTTTTCTCCTTAATTTCTTACCACAGAGAACTCTTACATTCCTGGATCTTTTCAAAAACTTGGTTCGACGTCGTTCTTATATATTATGAAGGAAAAAAGATAACTGTTGATATAAATGTTCGTAAAAAAAACATTATATATAAACTGCGGGAGATATATTCTTTTCAATTTCACTTGACCCAGATTTTCGTCCTTTTGCAGCTGATTTCACGTAGTTCAGTGGCAGAAAGTACAATGCTATGGCTCTACAACCTTGCCTCTGCACTTCTTCGTGACCAGCATCATCTTCCAGTGTTCATCTATTGCTACAACTCAGCATTCAGGACGGAAATAGGGGAGTTTAGGCCAAGTTAGAATAAAAAGAGTATAGTGGACAATATTCATAGTCTTGGCTTGGTTAGAGTGTGACTTGGTTAGAGTGTGTTACACACACACACACACACACACACACACACACACACACTCACACACACACACTTCCTTCCCCCCCCATCAAGTCCTACCTTAGAATACTTGTGTGTGTGTGTGTGTGTGTGTGTGTGTGTGTGTGTGTGTGTGTGTGTGAGCTCACAACTTATCAAAGGACCTCGATCATACGTAAGAAGATATGCTATTAAAGTTAGGGCACAAATATATTGTAATGTACTATGAAGTCAGCTACTCTCATCAATACGCCACGCTTCTTCCCGCCTCTCCTGCCTCCTTAACCTTCGTCTATCTGTCTTCTATATGTCTGTCTCACTGTCTGCCTGTCCCTCTGTTGTAAGCGACAATTACCTCTCATCCTTCCACAGCGTCCTAGATTATCATACCATCATGCAGTATACAAATTTTCTCATCTTAACTTGGCCCAAATTTTCCTCATTTTGCCGCTTAATTCACATGGGTCATTGCCAGAAAAGGACAACGCTGTGGCTACCTTTCCACAGCCCTTTCTTGTGACTTACATATTCTTGCATTAATCTATTGCTACATCTCAACATTCAGATTGGAGAGATGGAAATTTGGGCCAAGTTACAGTAAAACGAGTACAGAAGTAGTAAAAGCCAAATGGCATACCTTTTGAGGGTGCAGCGGGAAAAAAGGTGAGATCACAGGCAGGAGGACAATGGCGGGAAAATCCAGCAAAATCTAACCACCAGCTTATGAAGTGACTCCAACAACTCTTGTGCCTCACAATCAGTTCAAACGCCAGTCCACTTTATAACTAGACACCTGTGGTTCTGAAGTATGATAACAGAAAATAAAATAATCGTGTAGACGTGATGTACTGATGCACTCTCTCCACGGAGTCTACCTCTAATCTCCTGTTTATTGCTTGTTCGTCACAATGCTTCGAAATTGATGAGTCTCTGTCTCGGATATGATGGGTTGCCGAATCTTTATCCTTGTAGCTTTGACTTTTTACTGAATGCTGTAAATATCGAATTACTTCATCCTAACCTAACTCAAAGTGTAATGACAGAGATGATCTGCTCGCATGACTTCCCCGCGCACCTTTTGTGACGCCACAGACTAAGTCGGGGTGGGTTTTCTGTTCAGAGAAAAGCAGTAAAATGGATGGGTAACTGTGAAAAATTAGTCACTGTCCGCTGACTCTTCCTGCTTGGCTTCCAACGACAACGGTCCCCAGATTGTAAGGGCTTGTTCGGAATGGCTTATTCAAAACCTAAATAAAAAGATAGGATAATCTGCTGACTTTTTCCGATAATCTTGCTAACAGACAGGCAGGCAGACAAAGGCAGACAGATAGGCAGGCAGACAGGCAGACAGACTGGTAGACAGATATATAAACCTGGCCAAACACATAGCTTCATTGGGCCTTCTCCGTTGGCTGTAATTATAGAAAAAACGATTATTTTTTCTGGTCGTTTTTCTCATAACACATTTTGTTTTCAGCCATACTCGTACCAGATCACGTCTTTCAACAATGATGTGCGTATTTGGGGATTAATAAAGCTTTAGTTTCATTTTCTATATGAGAGTAAAAGGCAGTGAAAATATCGATAGTACCCCCAACAGTCTAAAACCACAGCCTTCTCCCGTTCGCCTCTGCCTGGATTTTTCCCTTTAACCATTTTTTCCCCGAATGGAGAGTTGTGGCAGACTCCTGTATTCCATAAACTAACATTTTATTCATTCTACGTACAGTGTTCTTAAACGTGAGCTGATTTTGTCCTATTGTGCGATAACATTGCACTTCACTGGCCACGAGCCTTTAGGTCAGGAGATTTTGGAGTGATGTAGGTGCTGGGATCTCTCTTTATCTTGACTGCTTTTGGGCTGGGAATTTATTGTTATTATTATTTTCATCAACATCATCATCATTAGTAGTAGTTGTAGTAGTAGTAGAATCATTAGTTTGAAGGATCAGCATTCCAGATTTAATTGACGAATACAGTGGAATCTTCAGGCTTGCGCTGTCCGGTAGAGTTACGGCATCTGGGCTGTGTCTCACCTAATCAATTTCTTTTAATGCAACAGACGACATTTTGAGCATTATTTCAGCTCTCAATGCACTTCAGAGCTTTCAGTTTTCCAACCAGATTTTCATATAAGAGTTTGTCTTAAGGGTACGACTGAGCCTTCATGACTAACACAGATAGTGGAGTACCAACATATCCAGTACTCCAATGCTAGGGAGGCCATGTGGGGTGCTTTTGGTCATGCCTGAGTTCGCTGGCTTTTCTTTGGTTTGTTCTTAAATTCTGGTGTCATTAGTTAACCCATAATGTATTCAGAGCATTTTCACAGAATGCTCATCTAATCAGACTTGTTCTTTACGGCTAATATTTAAGCCTGTTAATAAAAGAGGGTAATTGTACAAGATTGCGGTTATTTATTTGATGACATGCTCAGGTTAGGAAAGAAACTCAGACATAATTGTATTTCACGTTTATTTGTATCAACATCTGCACTTCGTGGCTTTGGAAAGATTATGTTAGGTCGTTTGGAAGACTGGTGAGTAAAGAGGGACTGGCGGGGATGTGTGGTGGTGTGGGGCGGGATATGGTGACACACTGCAATAAAGAAATGCCACATAGCTCTCTGTTGGCTGCTAGTGTTACTGACCGTTCGTCACCCCTGTGAATGGATTAATATCTTAGTTAACTTTCACTGCCACAGATCTTTAGTATGTTAAATAAAATCGTCTTGAGGTATTAAGAATAAAATAAAAAATGTGATCTAGGATTCACTGGGTTAATAATAGTCCTCCTGGGCCACAGATTTTAAGCCTGGTAGATGGCGCCTCCAGTAGCATAACATTGAGAACACATAAGTGCAAATATCTCGAAAATGGTGCATTTTAGAGCAAAACTGAGCGACGGCGACGGCCGTTCTAATAAGCTACCCCATATTTACTACTCTATCCCGTGAGCTAGGTCTCATCACCATACCTTCACGGGGAAATGGGTAAAAATGGGTCACTTTTTATACGTGGCATTTGAGAGGAAAGCAAAAGAGGTATTTAGCCTAAAGTGAAACGGGTAATAGATATGGGTTTTATCTGAAAGTAGTATCCGAGATTCTCCCTGTAAATACTGGTATCGGTTTTCTAGTCAAAATCCATGAAGAAACGCGGTCACATGGAAGAAACTCTCTGAACAGAGGAGTGAAACTCCCGTAGATTTATTTGTTTTTGTTTTTTTCTCCCTATTATACCTATCAAACCCCAGTGTTTACAGGAAAAATCTTGGATACCATTTTTAGATAAAACTCACATCTATTGCCCGTTTCATTTTGGGAAAAATACCTCGTTTGGTTTTCTCTAAAATGCCAGATTTAAGAAAATGACCCATTTTTACCCATTTCCCTATGAAGGTATGGTGATGAGACCTAGCTCACGGGATGGAGCAGTAAAAAATAGGTTTAGTTGACAAAACAGGCGTCACCGTCTCTCAGTTTTGCTCTAAAATGCACCGTTTTCGAGATATTTGCACTTTTGTGTTTTCAATGCCAGGCTCGTCCTCCTGGGCCACAGATTTTAAGCCTGGTAGATGGCGCCTCCAGTTTTTTTTTTTTTTTTTTTTTAACAGAACGGAGGAAGGAAAAACAAATGGGGGGAAAAAAATAATCCACACACCAGATTACTGGTGTCCTCTGTTCATAAAATATCTGTAACAGTTAGACTTGAACAGTTGTAGGTTGAAATTTGGAGGAAAACAACTCTGGGGAAGCGAGTTCCAGAGAGATGCAGTTCGGGGAATGAAAGAATTCTGATAATCAGAAGTTCTGCAATATGGCTGATGACATTCCAGTCATGAGCGCTACCAGATGCCCGTGTAGCACGAGGGAAGGCATGGAGAGGTGGCACCATGGACGCAACTTCGTCTGAGCATTTGCCAAAAAAATATCTGTAAAATAATGCAAGGGAGGCAACATTCCTTCTTACTTGCAGGGGAGGTAGTTTATATGTAATGGCAGGGTTGTTAATGATTCTAACAGCTTTATTCTGAATTTTGTCTAGTTGTCTTAATGCAACCTCTCCACAACCATTCCACAAGGGTGAGCAATATTCAAGCTGAGAGTGCACATGACTCTCATAAATTATAGCTAACTGCTCATCGGCGAAGAAGTTACGGACTCTGTACAATAATCCAAGTTTCTTTGAGGCGGTTTTAGCAAGTGATCTGACATGAGAGGTCCAGCTGAGGGCACTGTTAAGTGAGACACCAAGAATTTCAATATTTTTGGAGATGGGAATATTAATAGCACTGAAGGTAATGTACGAATCTGGCAATATCTGTCTATTAGTAAACTGTATATATTTAGTTTTACTAGCATTAAAAGAGACAAGGTTGTTTTGTCCCCATTCACTGATTGTAGATAGATCTTGATTTATGGAGATGGCTGTACTGAGTTGAGAGGTAGAGATATTAGACTTTGTAAATGGATATCTGAGTGTGAATGAACTATGCAGTGTTGAGTCATCTGCATATGAGTGAATGGGATTGTGAGTGACAGATAAGAGATCATTAATATGAACCAGAAATAGGGTTGGCGCCAGAACTGATCCCTGCGGCACGCTGGCGTTAACTGAGTGGAAATTCGAATATACATCATCTACTTTTACTCTTATTTTCCTGTCACTAAGATAAGAAGAAATCAAAGGAACAAAAGACGTTAGTCCATAGCAAGGGAGTTTGGTCAGCAGGGAACGGTGCCATACTCTGTCGAAAGCTTTAGAGATATCAAGAGCTACTGCATGAGTTTCTCCAAAAAGATCAATTGATTGATGGATGGTATGAGTTAAGAGATTGAGTATGTCAATGGTGGATCTTTCGTGGCGAAAACCGTATTGTCTATCACTAATTAAGTCGTTGGATTCAAGATGTTTAACAATATGCTTATTAATTAAAATTTCAAATACCTTACCAAGAGAAGATGTGACAGCTATTGGTCTGTAATTGGAGGGGTCAGACGAATTTCCTAGTGCAGCAACCACTGGCTCCCACACTGCCAACCCATTCTTCCTCCTGTGCCAACCTCTTCCCCTACCGGGGTCATCCTCCTGCTTTACCATTGCCAACCTCTTCCTGTGCCAGTGGCAGTGCCAACCTCTTCCTGTGCCAGTGGCAGTGCCAACCTCTTCCTGTGCCAGTGGCAGTGCCAACCTCTTCCTGTGCCAGTGGCAGTGCCAACCTCTTCCTGTGCCAGAGGCAGTGCCAACCTCTTCCTGTGCTAGTGCCAGTGCAAACCTTTTCCTGTGCCAGTGGCAGTGCCAACCTCTTCCCTCTCCAGTGTCAACTCCGTCCTCCTCCATTGCAGTGTGTGTGTGTGGGGGGGGGAGTATCTTGGTGGGTGGGTGGGGGGATGGATGTGTTATGTGTGGGGGAATGGGGTGATGGGGGGTGTATGGTTTGATGTGCTTGAAGTGCGTGTGTGTGACTCTGCGTGTGTCTGTATGTGTGTGTGTGTGTGTGTGTGTGTGTGTGTGTGTGTGTGTGTGTGTCACCTAGCCCAGTCAAACTATAAGATTATAACCACACATAATCTCACCTAACCTCCCAATACATAACCTAAAATATTCCAACCCAACCTAACCACAAACCTAATAAAACGCAGCCTAACTCTATCTAAAGCGACCTAATTTCACCCAGTTTCACTTAACCCGACCATACCTATCCTAACCCAACCCAGACAAGTCTAAAATGACCTTATCGAAGCCAAACTAACCCAGCCAAACCTAACCTAGTACAACCCAATCAAAACATATCTAAACAAATCTATTCTAACCCAGTCTAACCTAATCTGTCTATATCTAATCCACCTGAACACAACTCAACCAAAAATGACCCAGTCCAACCAAACCCTGCCCAAAGTGACCTAACCTAGGTTGATATTGGCTATTCATTCTTTAAGATTTCCATGTCAATGAAAGTCACACTCAAAGTTTCGCCTGATCTGTTTATAAGTGGTTTTGTGTGTGTGTGTGTGTGTGTGTGTTACCATGACAACATCCCTAAACCACCAAACTTACATACACACATTTCCCCCAAACCAACTTCCGTTAGAGAGTTTTGTGTGTGTGTGTGTGTGTGTGTGTGTGTGTGTGTGTGTGTGTGTGTGTGTGTGTGTATGTGTGTGTGTGTGAGCGTGTGTGTGTGTGTGTCTGACACCTAGCCCAGTCTAACTACATAAAACCTCACATAATCCCACCTAACCTCCCAGTACATATCGTAAATTATTCCATCCCAACCTGACCACTAAACCTAATCAAATACAGCCTAACCCTATCTAAAGCGATCTAATTTCACCCAGTCTCACATTTCCTGACCATACCTAGCCTTCCCCCACCCAGTCAAGCCTAAAATGACCTTATCGTAGCCAACCTAACCCAGCCAAACCTAACCTAGTACAACCCAACGAAAACATATCTAAACAAACCTATTCTAACCCAGTCTAACCTAATCTGTCTATACCTAATCCACCTGAACACAACCCAACCAATAATGACCCAGTCCAACCAAACCCAGCCCAAAGTGACCTAACCTAGGTTGATACTGGTTATTCATTCTTTAAGATTTCCATTCCTGTGAAAGTCAAACTGAAAGATTCGCCTGATTTGTTAATAAGTGGTTTTGTGTGTGTGTGGGGGGGGGCAGTGTGTTACCATGGCAACCTCCCCACACCTCCAAATTTACATACACACATTTCGCCAAAAAATCAGTTAGAGAGTATTGTGTGTTTGTATGTGTGAGTGTGTGTGTGTGTGTGTGTGTGTGTGTGTGTGTGTGTGTGTGTGTGTGTGTGTTACCATGGCAA
>NC_137027.1:1990149-2040149 GCF_032717465.1 Coenobita brevimanus | reverse complement strand
CCAAACCCTGCCCAAAGTGACCTAACCTAGGTTGATATTGGCTATTCATTCTTTAACATTTCCATGCCTGTCTCACACTCAAAGTTTAGCCTGTTCTGTGTATAAGTGCTTGTGTGTGTGTGTGTGTGTGTGTGTGTGTGTGTGTGTGTGTGTGTGTGTGTGTGTGTGTGTGTGTATAGTGGGGGGATAGTGAATAGGTGAGAAAGTGAATGAACATCTTGCGAATTTCAGAGACAGGTGGAAACGATAAAAGTGAAGAGTGAAGAGAGAGAGAGAGAGAGAGAGAGAGAGAGAGAGAGAGAGAGAGAGAGAGAGAGAGATGGATGGATGGAGAGATAGTCAAACAAATAGATAAACAGACATAGCGACGCCTGTGTTGAGGTAATTGATCCCAGCCTAACCTAAAATGACCCATTTCAACCTAACCTCTCCTAATCAAACCTAATCATATCTAAACCGATTAAAGCAGACCTAAACTCACCTGATCTAGGTTAATCGAACCCAGTCCAGATAATCTCACGTAACCTGCCCATACCCAACCTAAAGTACTCCAGCCTACCAAAGCACTTAACCTAATGTAACCTAACGCAGCCTAGCCATTTCTGAATTGACCTAATCTCACCCATTCTCACTTAATCTAACCATACCTAACCTAACCCAACCCAGCCAAACCTAAATTGACCTAATCCAACCAAACCTAATCCAGCCTAACCCAACCAAATATAACCCAACATAATGATGAGGTGAAAGAGAGAGATTGTCCAGGTGCTTGAGGGTGCGAAAGTGGATGTATGTGGAATAACTGAAACGAAATGGAGAGGAGAAAGTGTGAGAGAATGGGAGTATGGATGGGGTATATGGGCAGGAGTAGGTGAGAATGAGAGGGCAAAGGAAGGAGTATGTATAGTTGTGAGTAAAAGATGGAAGAAGACCATAAGAGAGTATGGATCAGTTGGGTCAAGGATTGTGTGGGTAAAGTTGAAAGTTGGAATACAAATGTGGGCGATTGTGTGTGTGTATGCGCCAACGCAAGATCGTGCTAGAAGAGTGAGAGAAGAGTTCTGGACAAATGTAGAAGTGTGCATGGAAAAGTTTGGAAGGAATGAGAGTGTTTTTGATTGGTGATATGAATGGTAAAGTTGGGAATGTGAAGGTGGATGGAATAGTTGGTGAATGGGGTGTGCCTGTTGAGATGGATGAGAATGGGAGTGCGTTAGTGGACATTTATGCTGGGAGGGGGTTGGTGATAGCCAATACCCTCTTCAGGCATAAAATGATCCACAGGTATACATGGCGAGTGATGAGAAGGGTGGGTGGTGAACTGAATGAAAGGAAGGCAATGATTGATTATGTGTGTGTGGATGAAAGGATGCGAAGATGTGTAATGGATGCAAGAGCTCATAGAGGTTGGGAGCTGCCCCTGTGCACCCCTCTCCTGCCTTTTCCTCCTACGGGAGTAACACCGCGTTCACGGCCACCGTACGTGACGGGGAAGGAGCGACCACCGTACGCCCTTCGGTTACTTCCCAGCAGGCAGGCAGGCCCACGGCTACGGCCACTGTGCGTGCAAGGGTAAGTAGACCCTCGGCTACAGCCTCAGCACGCACCGGAGAGGGTGCTGCCCCCGTACACCCCTCTCCTGCCTTTTCCTCCTTCGGGAGCAGCACCACCTGCACTGTCTCAGTACGTGCGGGGGAAGGAGCAGCCACCGTTCGCCCTTCAGCTGCGTGCCCTAGGAGTCACGAAACCGCGTTCACGGCCACCGTACGTGACGGGGCGGGAGTGGCCACCGTACGCCCCTCATTCGTGATTCCAAAGGCCCTCCCGAAGCAGGAGGTCCCTTGCGCGGCTGACCCCTTTCCTCTCGGCTGCGTGGGAAGCCCTTTGTCTCCCAACAGGAACGCTTCCCTGGAGGTGCTGTTGGAGTGGTGGTGTGGCCCAGTCCAAGCCCTACCACCTACCCCTGGGAGGTCCCTGTCCCTGACGGACACCCAACGGAGGCGGCGCAGCAGTTCACCCCTGACGGCGCTTTCTCCTATAGGCGGCCACAGCCCCCGGATTCCCAGGTCTGGCCAGCAGCCCCTAGGCCCAGACAACCCGGGCTCTCTCTCTCCTCGGAGCCAGAGGCGCCAGGCCCGCCTCCTGCAGCTGTTTGGCCATAGTCCCGAGGGCCACCTCTCAGGTCGAGGCCTCCAGACCGGAGGGCCTCCCTGCACCCCACCGACGAGACCCCATTGCGAGGGCCTCCTCTCAGTTCGAGGCCCCCAGACAGGAGGGCCTCCCTGCACCCCAATGACGACTACGACCTGCGCAGTGACGCCCCTGCGGGAAGTGCATTGCCCCCTGCAGGAGGGCTCCCTATAGGGCCCCTCTCTCACGTCCCGGACGCGCAGCAGGTGATTCCTAGGAAAATACGGGTATACGGCGACCTTAATAACTCTAGTGCCGTGAACAGTCAAGATAGAAGTGCACAGTGATAAGTGACAGGGTGAAGGCCCAAATAATATAAGTGACTAGAGTTACCAATAGTGTATGGAGACCCGATACTTGGCAGAGTAGAAAATATCAATAACTATATACAAGAGAACTTATAGGAATCGTGGGCTAAGATCAGTGGTGTGCGGGAATCATCAAAGACCTGTGAACTTGTGCTACTGTGACTAAATGACTTTCCCGAGTGTCGCGACCCGCACCCTACCCACTTACGGTAATATTCATTCCCCTAACTCTTGGTCACGTCCTCTCCTGGTGTATCGGACTTGATAATTATATAAAATGCCAACTCTGCCTAGAAACAGTATACGGGTATTGTAATATTAAAACCCAATATTCATGTATAAGTGAAGAGTGACGTATTTTGAATGTAACTATAATCATTTGTATTGAAGGCTAACTCTGTGTTCCTGTCTCCAAGCATATCCAATATCTCTCTGTTTATATTGTAACGGTGTAGGAATTAAGACAATAGATGTGTTAAGGTGTACTGCCTGGTTTTTATGTCCTGTTCCTTTGTGGGTGCTTTACTTCCTGTCCGGAAAGAGAACCCCGCTCAGTCGCTGGTGTTCTTAGGACGAGAGGTCAGACTAAAAACATCCAGCACAACAGTAAGCCAAGAAACCATTTACAACGCTGGATGGTAACCATATAACCAAACCATAAGTGCTCCCTACGTGTCAGCAAGTGGTTTGGTGGAGGGTTAGTGCCCCTCCCCGTAAAACAAATACCCGGTAACTCAGAGTCAAATGGCTACCCCTTAGGGGATTATGGCGTCTGGCGATAGATAGATAGACAGATAGTTTAGGCCACTGCATCATCAGCATTACCGTAACTACCACCCCTAGGTGTTTTTCTAGAGAATCACTCCCTACCAATCCACAATAAATTCCTTGTAGCAAGATTAAGATGGAAAAATTTAGTCATCATAAAGAAAAGGTTTGCGAGGGGTATTTGTATATACCCTTGTCGGTACAAGAACTTTACAAATTGAATAAAATCGGCTCGAGATAGCAGGCGTAAACTAGAGATTATCACAGAACTGAAAGGCATAACTATGATTACTGAATATTTGTCTATCACAGCTTAACATGGTAGAATACATATGCCTAACTATAGCACCAGCAGCAGTTCGACTCGGTGCTTAGACAACACAACCCCAGGAAATAGAGGATCTTTTTGGTATCTCTAACACTCACTCCTACTTCTTTCCCCCACTAAAGGTTAGGCACTCCAGTGGAACATATTGTAGTTACTGTGATTTTTTCCCGTTTTTTACAGTAATGTGTTGAAGAAAACGAATGCTTAATTGGCATAACAATTATAAAAGTGTGCTTTCGTATGTTGAATATCACCGGTGAAAGATTTATTTACTTCGTGGTGTTTCTGTGTGGTGTTTCTGTAAGGTGTGGTGTTTCTGTGAGGCGCGGCAGTGTGTGGTGTTTCTGTGAGGTGCGGCAGTGTGTGGTGTTTCTGTGAGGTGCGGCAGTGTGTGATGTGTTGTGAGGTGCGGCAGTATGTGGTCTTTCCGTGGGGTGCGGCAGTTTGGTGTGACTGTGGGATGTGGCAGTGTGTTGTGTTACTGAGGTGTGTAAGTGTGTACGTGGTGTTACTATGGTGTTGAAGTGTGTGGTGTTTTTATGAGTACTGGGAGTCTGTTGTGTTTCTGTGAGGTGTGGCAATGTGTGTGGTGTGATTGTGAGGTGTCGTAGTTCTAGGAATGGCAGTTAGGGTAGCCTTTTATATGCAGTGGCTTAAAATGAAACTCCTACAAATCACAGTCTTATATAGGCATAACATGTACTTTCCTCTTTCAGATTCAGCGGCAAATCAGTTCCATCGGGTGTGGATAGAATAGCATCTACATCTGTATCTCCCAAAACAAGGGCAGCGCAGAGAAGTAACAAGACGTCTGCACTGACTGTGGAAAGGACTACTAACCACACCACTAAGTGCCGTTTGCACCACAAAGTTATACTCACATGACCGAGAGACATCAACACCACAAAACCATATCCACACCACAGAGAGATATCCACATCGCAGAGCGATATCCACACATCCACACCACAGAGCGATATCTACACCATTGAGCGATATCCATGCGACCGAGAGACATCCACACCGCAGAGCAGTATCCACACCACAGAGGAATATCCACACCATCGAGCAATATCCACACCGCCATTTTTTTTTTTTTTTTGTCCTCTTAATCTGGACATGTGAATAATAAAAAAAAGATGTTAGCCAGTTTAGGTAACTGAAAGTGTCAATATCAATTGTTATCACTACATATTTTTATTTTCTTTTGTATGTTCCTCTCTGAACCTTTGGCCATATTCATAAAGGAGCTAATTTTTACGTGTGTCCTTAGTATTATGTATTTATCAGGAAGTTAGTCAAATGATATCAGCACATTTTTACGACCAGCATGTGTCTTTAACTATTTAGTTTTTTTAATGTAATTTAGCTAAAGGATCTTAGCCAATTATTATGATAAAAGTGTGTCCTTAGTGTTTTATTTTTTACTAGTTTGTTTTTGAAGTACTTATTGGCAGATTTCAGATGAAAGCACACACAAATGGGACTGTAGGTCGTATATTGTCGTCGTCTGAGAGTTTTCCAGATGCCTCCCTGAGCGAGTTATTTTGCAAACTAAACACTGTTGTCCTGTATGTCATCCAGTTCATTTTACTACTGACATATATTCATAAGTAAAATATATAAGAAAATGTTAACGTGCCATACTTAGAAATAAACTGGCAAGAGAGGGATTTTAAGAAGCCATCTAAGCTGACAAGAGTGAGACGTGATTCATCAGTTCAAAAGCTTACTTGACTTGGTGCATTCACGCCAATTAAAGCCAGCATCAAACATAGGACCGTTGTGGTGTGGATGTGCATGTGATAGGAAGTGTTATGAGGAACACACTGAGGTGGTTTGGCCATGTGGAGAGGATGGAAGGTGAAAGACTGACGAAGAGAGTATATGTGAGTGAGGTGGAGGGGGGAAGAGGGAGGGGGAGGCCGAGGATGAGATTGAGGGATGGGGTGGAGAGGTATATGAGAGAGGGGTGTGTGAGTTGGGAGCAGGGCAGTGAAATGGCGGGGGACAGGACGACGTGGAGGCGATTTGTTTGTGGCCACCCCAAATGGGATTGAGGCGTCTGGCAATAGATAGATAGATCAAACATCGAGATGCATTCTACGTGTCTTGGGAGTTTCCGCAACACTTTTTGCTTGGCGATTTATTTTGCACATTACAGGGTGTTATTCTCTTGTATGTTATTGGTGCAAACTGTTAATCTTAGAAACGAAATAAGTTGCATACAGGAGAATGTTGAAGCGTAATATGCAAAGTATATCGCTACGAAAAAAGTGTTATGACGTTCCCAGTGCCACAGAGTACATAGGTCATCTTAACGCAAATTATCTGACCGTGAAGTCTGGGATAACACTAGCAAGAGTCAAGGTGAAGTCACACTTACTTGAAATATGTGACTGGCGAGATGAAACGAAGCAGTATCAGAGTCAACAATGGCCTGACCCCTGAGCCTCGTTTCCTCTTGTCGATCACATGTTTAGAGCAAGTGTGGCCGAACCCTTACAGGTTCATTGAGCCATGTTTCGGACAAGCCGTGTTTCACTGGAGGACACTGTTTCTATGATCCTTTGCTTTAAACATCGCATTATTTAGGTGACGGAGAGAAACACAATGCCCAGAATGTGAACCAGTGAAAGTGGGTGTGCAATGTTCAGTTTCCGTGCGGTATTCCAGGTGGCGTAGCATATTTCACACGTAGCACCTCTTCTTCAGCTATTTAGTTTCCTTATAGCACTTGTTTTTCTTTGTACGTTGTTGAGATAGTCTTTGTCGATACTGAAAATATAAATAGCTAAAAGGAAATAAAGGATACTATGGGCAAAATAAATCGCTAAAAAAAAAAAAAAAGTGGGTGTTACGAAGCCTACAATGCCAGTAAGATTATCGAGACGGAAGAAGTCTATTCCGACCTCAGTGTGAAATTGCCTTAACCCTTTTGACTCGGGGAGGTGTTTCTCATTTTAAATTTGCTTTCAAAAGACGATATTATTCAGCTTGACTCTCTCTCTCTCTCTCTCTCTCTCTCTCTTTCTCTCGTCCTTTCTGTTTGGTGACGTGTATTTCATCTTAAGTTTGCATTCACAAGATATGAGTCAACTTCCTCTCTCTCTCTCTCTCTCTCTCTTTCTGAATGGTGGGGCTACGTACATTCTTCAGTAGCACTCTTGATGCGAATTCTTTTTTTCTTCGTCAAATAAATTCGTCTGGAAGTAGCAAGAATAATGAATAAACTAAAGAATCAACTACATTAATCCTTCATATCGGGGACGGAGTTCTCCTTTTCAATCCGATGACGCTTTTTTTATGTTACCTCCAGACGATTGTATTAAGAAATCTCACGTGCAGAAGGGATTGATTAAGAGAGAGAGAGAGAGAGAGAGAGAGAGAGAGAGAGAGAGTCATCCTAGTACATGGGTATAGGGAGTCTGTCTCTACACCTGCAAGAGTTATGTAGTGTTATAAGTTTCATATTATTAAAGTTGCAAGAGAAGATGGTGTCATAGTTTACAAAATCCGATACAGGTCCTCATAAAAGGGAAAAAAATGTTGTTATCTTGGTTTCTGTTGTTCGTGTGTGTGTGTGTGTGTATGTGTGTGTGTGTGTGTGTGTGTGTGTGTGTGTGTGTGTGTGTGTGTGTGTGTGTGTGTGTGTGTGTGTGTCATCCACCGGAAAAAGTTATCTAAATTTATAAATTGTAAACACCCGTTCTAATATTACCTCCCTTATCAAAGACATAAAGAATAAAAGTATAAAAGGAAAAATAGCCTGTTGTGCCCTCCTCAGCCTGTTTTAGATGAGTCATACCTGTGAATAATGCATAACAAAAAACGTGTATGATTTAGTATACCCTTTCGAGATGAAAATTTAAAGTTAAGATTTTAGAAGAGATGGAGAGATAAGTAAATAGATATAGACAGATAGATAGATAGGTAGGTAGGTAGGTAGGTAGGGGGAGAGAGAAAGAGAGAGACAAGGGAGGGGCGAGGGGAAGGAGGTTGTTTCTGTGAGCATGACTGTCTATGACGGAAACTGTGTGTGTGTGTGGTGTGTGTGTGTGTGGCTATCTGCCTGTTTGTGTGTGTGTATGAGCTCGCGCGCGGAAGGGTGTGTCGGGAATGGTGCATGTGAAGAAGGATGTGTGTGTGTGTGTGTGTGTGTGTGTGTGTGTGTGTGTGTGTGTGTGTGTGTGTGTGTGTGTGTGTGTGTGTGCCTATGTGTGTGTGTGTGTACGTGTGCGCCCGTGGAAGGGTGTGTCGCGAATGGTGCATGTCAAGAAGGGTGTGTGTGTGTGTGTGTGTGTGTGTGTGTGTGTGTGTGTGTGTGTGTGTGTGTGTGTGTGTGTGTGTGTGTGTGTGTGTGTGTGTGTGTGTGTGTGTGTGTTGGTGAGTGGGTGTGGGTGTAGGTGTAGGTGTGGGAGGGTTTTATTATATTCCGTGAAAAAGGCCGATTTTTGTCAGTGTTCCTTCGAGTGCGCTTACTGTCATTCATTACTATTGCTTCACGCCCCCGGGGGGGACTCCAGCGGAAATAGTGCTGACTCGATATTTAGACAGGCAAAGATCCCCCCCCCCTCTCTCTCTCTCTCTCTCTTTCTGTCTCTCCCTTCCTCCCTCTCTCCCTCTCTCTCTCTCTTTCTATCTCTCTCTTCCTCCCTCCCTCTCTCTCTCTCTCTCTCTCTCTCTCTTTATCTCTCGGTATCTCGGAGACAAGTGATGCACTCAGTGAAAAAAAAAAGGTAAGAATGTGAAATGCTCATATAAAGTATAAGATTTTTTATAATAATAATAATAATAATAATAATAATAATAATAATAATAATAATAATAATAAAATTGATATAAAAATAAATGAAGAAAATAAATTAATGTGTGAAATGTTCATGTAAAGTGAAAGTTTTTTATGATAAAAACAAATAACAATAATGATAATGATAATAATAATAATCTATTGCCAGACGCCTTAATCCCTTATACGGGGTGGCCACAAACAAATCGCATCCTCGTCACCCTATCCCCCGCCATTTCACTGCTCTGCTCCCAACTCACACCCCCCTCTCTCATATACCTCTCCACTCCATCCCTCCAGCTCATCCTTGGCCTTCCCCTCCCTCCCTCCCCCTCCATAATAATAATAATAATAATAATTACATCCATCCATCATCCAATCCTACATTGCCCCATGAGGAGCGTAGGAGTCCGGGACTAAGCAGTTGGTCCCGACATTTAAGATGAGAGTGACCAGCCTCACTCATCCCTGAGTGGCATTACATGAGCAATCAACCCCAACCACCCTTTGGACATAAACCTTCACCGGCTCAATCCGACTGGGGCGCAATAATTACTCACTAAACCACCAGGCGCCATAATTTGGTTATATGGTTACCACCCAGCGTAGTAAATGGTTTCCTGGTGTACAGGAAACCATTTAGCTTGTCACTCAGTGTAGAGTCACCCACAGGCAGAAGGAAGAGGAAAGAATGAAGGAAAGAAAGACAGAAGAGGGAGTGTAAAGTTACCCATAGGCAGAAGGACAAGGAAAGAATGAAGGAAAGGAAGACAGAAGAGGATGGAAGTAAAGAAGGATGGAGGAGAGGAAAGGGCAGACACCCGACAGCAGCACTACATCGAGTGAGTGGATGGTGAGCGCATACAAATAAATGAAAAAAGATAAAAAATGAGTTAAGTGAGACAGGAAACAACAGTCTTAGGAAGTATTTATCATTAAGACGTTAAATAATTTACAGGATATGTAATTCTCAACAATAGTTATCTATCATCACATATAGTTTGTTTTTTTCGTGATTGCCGCTTCAGTTTTCACTCTGGTTTGACTGCGAAGTGCTTGGTAGCTAAGTGACTGCAGACAAACGAATATACAAACAATCCTACCTAAGCATACGGTAGGAGCGTTTCTAAATACGGCAGTAGGTGTACAGTAAATACGGATACACCTGATCAACTTTTACAACATTGCAAGGTCCTGGTAAAAGGTGCCAGGAAACCTGATATATGCCTAGTCCCACACAAGGACACATGCACACGTATTCACACATTAATACACACAATATATATATATATATATATATATATATATATATATATATATATATATATATATATATATATGTACTGCATATGTGTGTGTGTGTGTGTGTGTGTGTGTGTGTGCGCGTGTGCGCGTGTGCGTGCGTGCGCGCGCGAGCGTAAAGGAAACGCCGTAATGAAAAGCAATAAGACCGAAAAAAAAATGAATAAAGAATATAAAATAACGTGAGAGCAAAAGAATAGAATAAAATGTAATTAGGAACGACACTAAAACAAAGGAGGAAAGAAAGAATATACACATGGAGGTAAATACTCAGGGAGAATCAATTTATGAAAAAAAAATTTATGAGACTGAGTAAATGTCGCATCGGAGAAAAATGAACACAATTCAAACATTCGGTTATTTCAAAGAGAGAGAAATTTGAACACAATTCAAACATTCGGTTATTTCAAAGAGAGAGAGAAAGAGAGAGAGAGAGAGAGAGGGAGAGAGAGAGTCATGTTGGAGGGTACGCAGGACAATAAGAGGATGACGAAGGAAGGCGAGTAGCTTGATCCTCTCCCAGCAGGTGATGGTAGTCAAGTGGTTAGAGAAATGGTCCACTGTCTGAAAGAACGCAAGCTTCATCCCAGGCTGGAGCACGGAACACTGCGGGTGACGTGAATTTCGTTAAAACAGACTTTCTAGGTAAAACACAAGATCCACCTACACGTCATAAAAACACCCTCGCTAAACCCACCACAAGTCTCCCGAATAAGACAGTCTTAGTATTCATTAAATATAGACGGTGGACAGTGGCGCTCAAGTGGCGATATGAGAAGGTGCATGGCATATGGGAGGGCTGCTGGGTCTCAAAATCGGGCAGTCGAGTCAATGCCAAAGTCGGCTAAAAAAGATTGTTGGAGTAAATAAGGAATGCAGGATAGATGGTAAATATAAGAGAACGCTTTGGCATGGGGGCGAGATCTACCGTACAGGATTAGGCGTGAGTTGGAAATGTAAAAATGGAAGAAATGTCGAATTTCGCCTGACATGATGATGATGATGATGATAATAAATAATAATAATAATAATAATAATAATAATAATAATAATAATAATGTCAAGGTTTTTTTAAGGAATGTACGTGAAAATGATAATGAAATATTGTGTAAGCGAAATTGGTGGTATCGTTTGAAGAGAAGCCTGTGTAGTATGGAAGATATTGGAACAGTGTGTTAATTGTCAAAAGAAGAAGAAGAGAAGGAGGAGGAGGAGGAGGAGGAAGAAAAAGAAAAAGAATAAGAAAAGAGATGAAGAATGAATGGTAGTGTAAGGGAAGGATGTATGAAAAGTAGCCTGGGTGTCTGGAGGTGGCAAAGCTTCGGAGGTGGTGATGGTATGGCAATTCTAACTTAACCTGGCCAAGATTTGTGCCCTTTTACTGCTTATTTCATTTGGTTCTCCGGCAGAAAAGGATAATACTGTAGCTCTACTCCCTATACTATGGCTCTACGTCCTCCCATATCACTTCTTTTGGACTAGTCTCATATTTTAATGTTAATCTTTTGTTACATCTAAGTACTCAAATTGATGGCAGTTTTAAGCCAGATTAGAGTAAAATGGACATAGTGAAAGCGTCCCATCTACAGTAATTCATGCAAAGCTTCGGTGTGCAACGCAAAATAGTTACATACGGGAATACTGAACACACATGACACCTTATGTTACCTACAACACATTATTTTTGCTCTAACCCGGCTGAGATCCGTAATCCCTTACAGTTTAGTTGATGGCCACGTGTGATCAGACTGGAGGGTCGTTTAGACTTCTAATCAAGAAGACTTATTCCTACCTCATAACTAAGGATCAATGACTTTTATTCAACCATGACTTAATTTTAAAGTTGTAGAAGTGGCTTAGTTCCCTCAGATGAAAAGCAGCCGATAATAGTTGTACTAAAATAAGGTATCTTCGTTCCGATGAGCCAGTTTATATTTTATTTCTGCTATTATAAGACGATTTTGATTACACTGGGTGAGACTTTCCGTAATGGAGTGATTAAATGTAGCCTTCATTAACACCTATAATACAATAGGCCATTCCAAAGCTAAATGCCTACAGCAGTCTATTGATAGTCTAATTAAAGTGAAAAATAAGTCAACGGAGTGAAAGGATCATGGCAAATCTCTCTCTCTCTCTCTGGAACAGTTCTGTGGCGTTTCTAGTCTTTCGTTTCTTCTTTTTTGCATAAAAAAAAAAAAAAATGGTTCTGAGGGCTTGAGCGGCGAAGGCAATGGGTTCTGTTTACCTCAGTCTGTCTGGTCCTTGTGAAATCAGACATGACACACGGGTGATAAATGGGCGAGGTGCTGTCTCACTCCTGCATTAATTATTCTGTGGAAACCTAACCACCACCAGTCAACCCTTTCAGTAGGAGGACGTCATTCTTGTTTGTGTTCCAGCTGCTACCAGACGGTTTACTCGGCTTAAGTGGTCCCAGGTGGTGAGGGAGTTAATTACACCTAACACCTCCAGTTCGAAAAATCCTTCCTGAACTGAATGAAATCGTCTGAAATTAGCTAAAAGTGGAAAAATACATGATCGGATTGAACCACTTGAGGAAGATGGAAAAATTTTGTTAATCACGTTTCACTGGAAGCGAATGGCAGGGAAAGGTAGCATAAATAAAGCCTCAGACAGAGCTCCTTAGTAGTTTCCTAAAAGAGATCCTTATTAGTACAAGAGTTAGTGAAGTCTATACCTAGCCCCTCCAGATTGAAAAGTATACCCTAAGTTGATTAAAGTCATCTGGATACAGCAGAAAATAGTATATCAATGACGTCACCGCCCCCCCAAAAGATATCCAGTCACTTCCTGGCATTCCTTCTCTTCCTCTTGTGGTGTCTGTATCCTCTATGACACGAGATGACTATACAGTACTCCTTTTCCTTAATCTGGCCCGAAATTGCCTTTGCTCCATCATGAATACTGAGTTATATCAATGCATTTGCACTAGAATACAATGCTAGCCACGAAGAAGTGCTATGGAAGGACGTAGAGCAGTAGTGATGTCTTTTTCTGCCACTGAGCTACGTGAAATAAGTTGCAAATGGACGAAAATCTGGGCCTAGCTTTGATGAAAGAACCACAGTACGCTCATTTCAAAGTAGGTAATTCTCTTCTTTCCTTATTTTCTTTTGCCAGTGACGTGCAAATTAGGTATTTAGTCTGACAGGTTTTACTCGCATACGGATTGTGTTTATTGGCTATATATTTCAATACAAAATTTGTACTTTCGCATGCCTTAATTTATATACAGTACAGACACCCTTTCCCTATTCGTACTTCGCTTGTATAGGCGAGGGTTAATTCTGGCTATCGTTCTTCCTCCGAGATTTAGATCCGGCTCTGCATCGGACCAAATAATTATGGACTGAGACAGGTAGAGATACAGAGTAAAGGCACATGTTGAGTTGTGTCTGCGAGAAAAGCATCTTATCTGTAGCTCTTGACCTTATAGTCCTACAAACTTGTTAAGTATATTCTGCTACATAAAATCGCTTTGATTTCACTTTGTAATATCGCGGAAGGTGCAAGTACTAACCTTCTTGAATCCGGTGACATACTTTTTGCCTCGGCCACAGGGGCGGCCAAATAAAGTGAGTGTCTTTGTCTCTCCATCGCTGTACCTACTCGCTCACTCACTCACTCAGTGAGTTACTGTACTTTCCTGAAGAACGGGGTTCAGCTCGTATGGGAGGAGTGTTAGGAAAACGACGTTTTGCACAATGGCAGACCTTCCCCCGGCCAGCTTTCAGACAGGGTGGGACCTAGTTGGCTGCCCCCCACAGGGGCGGTGATCCCCGGGTGATCCACCCAAAACCGTTAAACACGGCTGTTTTTTTACCTGTTTTCACTGCAGACACGAATTTTTGCACAGTGGTAGAACTCTACTTATGCCATGTTATAAATTCCCCTCCCCCCCAAATAGGAGGGAAGCCCCCGGTGGTCTCTGCCAAAGTCGTTATTCACGGCCAGAGTTTTTAACCGAAGAACATGAAATTTTGCTTGTTGGTAGATGTTCATCCCGGTCACGTTCTAAACCAGGTGGAACCCCCGACGACCCCCTGCCGCTTCTGGGCAGGGTGAGACCCCCAGAGGCCACTCCTGAGGATGGAGTGGCCCCAAGGATCCTAACCAAAGCCTTTATACACGGTCATAGTTTTTAACCTGAGAACAAGAAATTTTGCAAACTGGCAGACGTTCACCCTGGCCACGTTTCAGGTATGCTGGGACCCCCGATGGTCACTCCTCCCACGGGGGACTGTCTCCAGGCGAGATTCCGCCATAGGTTTTAGTATGCATACGAAATACTGCACTGTAGTAGAGCTTATAGAGGGCAGGACCCCCGGGCATCGCAACTCTGTCCTTCTCCCTCCCCCCCTCCGGCAAATAATTATTTCTATACCCTTACAATGTTGCAGGAGTGTGTAGCTATGAAAGATGTTCTTTCTCTTGTTAAATTATTCTTGCATTCTTCCACTGCAGACTTTTATCCATCATACGAAAGGCCTCTCGTACTGATGGAGTTAATGAAGGCTTTATTTGACTTCTATTAAACATGTCTTTTCTGCTCCGCATAAAAGGTTAAGAATGCAGCAAGACTGCACAAATATAAGTCCTCACGGTGAAGAAGTTAAAGCATGATGAGCGTTTCCCTGCTCTTGTTTTGGTGTAGTGTCAGTGTGAGGGGCAGGAGCAGGAGTCACACACTGCACGATCATTTTAATCTCGTAAATAGGACTTATTTTTTCAGGATGAACAAGAACCGAAGGATCGCACTCTTTTATTTGTCCTTCCTGCAAAGCGAATTTCCGCAAAAAAAAAAATAATAATAAAAAAATAAAAAAAATCACTTCTTTTTCTTGTTGGCGTTGTTTTTTATTATTATTATTATTATTATTATTATTATTATTATTATTACTTGCTAAGAACACAAAATACATAGAAAGGTTCTACACTGTCCTTGTCCGTACTGCAAAGCCAAATCATAGATACGTCAGATACTAGGTTGTAAATATCTTTGTAAATCTCTCCCCTGGGTGTTAACGAAGATGACGTAGCCAGATGGGGATCCTCTTTCCTGTGTGTGTGTGTGTGTGTGTGTGTGACCTCAAAAACCATTTAATGTACTGTAAATGGCTCTTGAGGTTTCGTATCACCCTTACCTTAGCGACTTAATCCGCACACTATGCCTGTTCAGCGCCGATAATGGTAACTGTGTCTATATTAAAATGATAGAAGTAGCATGCAATAGAATTTTCATGTTAAATTAATCGCTAAGGAAGAGGTGCTGCAAAGGCTTCTACAGTTCTTTCACCTTAACCTGACCCAGATTTTCGTCCTTTTTAATTTATTTCGCATAGGTTAGTGGCAAGACCAGGTAATCCTATGGCTCTACATCCTTTCCATAACACATCAAGACAGCTTCACATTCTAGTGTTAGTTTATTGTTACATCATAGCACTGAGGAAGGAGAGATGGTATTTTTTGGCCAAGTTAGAGTAGACAGAGATAGAGGATATAAGCTTCCTTTGCCACCTAGAATGCGTCCTTGAATCCGGGATCAGTTAACAGGATCGCCATCGTATCCTGCTGGGACTTTTGTATTCGTCAGTAGTACATGGAAGGACTGGGAAGAGCAGCGGTTTGTTCGTCTCACCCGCGGCAGGAAGTAATATGTCTTAATCAGCCAGAGAGTACAGGCAGGGACAAAAGTGAACTGCTCCGTTAGACGATTGTACTCAGCCAAGTGGTGGTGGGGAGGGACGCCTTCCTGTGATGGCTCCGATATAGCCGGGGGGATTCACTGCCTGGTTGTACAAAGGTCCCTGATCTCACTTCTTATCCCTCCAAAAGAAAGATGGTGCGCTGTCGGAGAAGAGTAGCTTCAGCCTGCAGTCCACTTAGTTCACGATACAGATAAATTTGGGGTTACAGTAATAATAACAACAAAAATATCTGCTACTGCTGCTACTACCACTACTACTACTACTTCTCAGGAAAGGACGTTTGGCATAAAGCACTGGAAACGAACTCTATTAAACGAACTCTTTTACCCACCTCCGTTACGAGAGGTCTAGTGTTAGCCGGATATCACTTTTCTACTTCTATTCCTCCCCTAGCTAATATTCCCTAAGCAAAGAGAGGAGCAGTGTATAGCCTATTTGGCCATAGGATTTGTTTGGTATGATGCATCAGGGGAATGTGACGGCCATGCCCTAATAGTGAAATAGACCTAATGGAATAGTAGGCTAACTTTTTCCTCGGCTGTACGTACTCTAACACGAGTACATGCGCTAGTTTTTTCCACACGGGATTACTGACGGCACGGAACTTGTGACGGCGACGCCTGCTGTTTTGGGAAATATTTCAGGCGATTTACCGGTTTTCCTTTAACTTGACAAAGACCCAGACTTCCACTTCAGCTTGTCAGTGGTCAAGCGTAGTCGGATTAAAGGGTAAATTTGACTTTTTTTTTTTCCCCTCTGACATCGCCCAGCGTCTTTTTTCAGGTTATTTCATGTAGCTGTGTGGCAGAAACAACACTGACGCTGTGCATAGTTTCAACATCACTTTTTTGTCACCAGCAAAGTGATCTAGCGTCAGTCTATTCTTACGACTCAGCATTCAAGTTGGAGAGATGAGAATTTTCGGCCTCGTGAGAGTGAGAAGAATATAGTAAATTCCCGCCTCATAAACAAGTGGCCCAGATCCCGTAGATAAAAAAAAAACGTACTTAATGAATATAGATGCACGTAAAGTATAAGCTACAGTGAGAGGTGGATAAAGTGGAAGGGTGGAGGGAAGGGGGCAAAGGAAAGAGCTTAATTAGGTGGGAGGGCAAAGCTTAACACCTTCAATACGGTGACCTGTTTTAATTATATATGATTGCTACCTCCAGACGATTTTATTCAGCAATGGAGAGATCTAATGCGGTGGGAGAGTAGATGAAAACTACACCCAACTCCCCAACTCAAAAGGTCTCCCCCAAACTAAATAAAATTGTATGGAGAGAGCTGGAATACAACGAAAAATACGTGATACAACTGCAGAGGTTTAGCTTAGGAAGGTTTATAAATGCATGATAGAACTGCAGAGGTTAAGCTTAAGAGAGTTTATAAATACATGAAAGGAATGCAGAGGTTAAGCTTAAGAGAGTTTATAAATACATGAAAGGAATGCAGAGGTTAAGCTTAAGAGTTTATAAAATACATGAAAGGAATGCAGAGGATAAGCTTAAGAGAGTTTATAAATACATGAAAGGAATGCAGAGGTTAAGCTTAAGAAAGTTTATACATAATGATGGAGCTGCAGTGTTTAAGCTTAAGAGTTTATAAATACACGATGGAACTGCAGAGGTTAAGCTTAAGAGAGTTTGTAAATACTTGATGAAACTGCAGAGGCTAAGCTTAAGAAAGTTTATAAATCCATGGTGGAAATGCAGATGTTAATCTTAAGAAAGTTTATAAATATAAGATAGAAATCGAAGCTAAACTTAAAAAGGTTTATAAATACATCATGGAACTAGAGGTTAAGCTTTAGGGAGTTTATAAATGCATGATGGACTACAGAGGTTAAGGTTAAGACAGTTTATACATAGGGCACACGGTCACACACAGTCTATATATAACACTGATGGTCACGGTGGCCGCAGCTGCCAACATGAAAGAGTACCGAGTTCCCGTATACGCAGTACTTATCGACTGGGAATCCACGGACATAAACTGCCGCCTCCTGACGTAATAGCTGCCTACATCCACTGTGTCGAAAGAGAAAAGGGAAGCTATGGACATGATGGAGGATGGTGGGGAAGTGAATGAGGAAGGATGTAGAGTTGCTGGAGGAGGATGTTGCTACTGAAAGCAAAGGATGGAGAGTTACAAATGAGCAAAAAGGAGTACAAAGGAAAGCAAACACCTACAAATCTGGTGATACTTTCATGGCTGTTTGTTATATGATGGGTGATACCTAGCAAAATCATTCTATCAGTTAAAGGCAAGGATCGAGATTAGGTCTTAAATGAGTAGAAAGGCAATGACTAAAAATCTGCTTCCCAAGGACACCCATTTCAGAATTCGACATCAAGCAATGAAAGAAAAATAAGTTAGATATGTGATTCAGTGGTCACAGTACTGATCTGTCAGTTCAAATAATTTTTGGTATTCCAATACGTCGCCCTGTGTGAGCTAGAGGGCAAGTCACCCCACATGGCCATATTGCTGTTGCAGTAGATACATAAATTATATACAAAATAATTGCCAAAGCAAGTTCATTTTTCAGTTTAAACATCTTAAACAAACAATGTACAGTACATTTAACATTTATTTATCTTCTGTGCGAGACATTATCAACGATTTTTGCTATATCGCAGGACTGCCTCGTAACAGTTCTCCCTTAGCAATTTATTTGTAAATTTCACCTTAATATTCTCTTGTCTGTGTTTATACTGAGTTAATATCGACATAGTTTGCACAACATGCAAGAGTGTAATGTGAGGAAAAGAGCGTTAATGAAGAGGGAATGCTAGATCTCTGAAGCCACTTAAAATGCTACACAAAGTCTGTTAGTTGGGTACACAGACGAGCGCAACACCTACAACTGGCGGGCTACAGTTCATGTTGACATACCTGATGTAAACTCATGTCAGGCACGTTCATCAGTTTCATTAGAAAATGCAAAGCGTGTGAGTTCTTAGTGACTGTGGCTCCTGGATCATGAATGAGGTTATCTAGCTGTCATTCACATAATATAAACTATGGAAAAAATGAGGAGGTTTAAGATTCACGACTACTGAGTACACGAAGGGTCATTAAGGCAGACAGATGACGAATTTTTGCTAAGGTCCAATCTTCCTCTTGAATAAGAGTACGATACGCAAAGATCGAATTTACATCCAGGATCTAAGTTGTATTGCACGGTGAACAGGAACAAGGGGGATGCACACGTCATATAAGAGCCTGACCGGCATGAAAATCGAACTCGAGGTCTTCCAATTGCGAGCTGGATTCGCTACCACTGCACTACCAACTCCCCACTAATCCCTGCACCACAATGAGAGGATACGCTTTATTTATCCAGGAGTCAGGGTATTGCTGCCGCCAGACGATTTTATTCAACTTGGGGGAGCAAAGGGATAAGAAACAACCTATAATAACGTATAATAACACTTTCGCGGCATGACGATTTTGTTTCATTCTTGATATCAAAAGACGATTTTATTCGTCTCGGAACAATGAAGGGGTTAATGGACTCTATCATTCTAGTGCAAGCCTACTAATTCCAGTGTTCATCCAGACTGACCACGGCAAAACTGACCTTCGGCCGATCTATTACAACCCATAACCATTGCATCCTGCCGCTCCAAACCGCCTTCCCTCATATAGTAAATCATCATCATCATCATCATCATCATCATCTATCTCCCTGACCTCTATTTACCACCTAAGGAAGGGGTGAGGTAGGGTCCAGAAAGCAAGGAAAGTGCACGGACGGTAGAGGGAGAACTACCAACAGCATGGCCAGTGAATAAACAACACTCATTCACTCATTCACCATCACCAGCGGTATGGAATATGTCTTGATATTCTGGAACACACCTCTGGCTTCAGTAAGAGCACTACCTTGCACAACAGCATTCTTCTGTATACTTTCAAGATTTTAGCCATATCTTTATACCCTTAAGGTTTCATGTTGATAAGTCGTTCATGAGATAAAATGGTGTTAAAGGGGGCGATAAAAACTAGTTGACCTTTAGCAGCCATTTTGGTGACCTTGACCTTGACCGAGAGTGACCATTTTCGAACTCGGCCAAGATTTTGGTCATATCTTGATAGCCTGAAGGTTTCATGTTGATAGCTTAAGTCGTTCATGAGATATAATTTGAACACACACACACACACACACACACACACACACACACACACACACACACACAGAGGCAAGCAAAAACATTATCGCTCCGCCTTCTGCAGGCGGTCGATAACAGCAGCTTCATTCAGGACTAGTGGAGCAAGGATAAGGCATGTCGGTGGTTATTGTGACTGATCAGTAAAATCTGTTTTAATGAAATTCAGATCATCCTGCTGGTCTCTGCCCCAGACTGATATCAAACTAAATTCCTAACCACTTGAAGAATCGTGAATATACACACACACACACACACACACACACACACACACACACACACTTCCTCTTGACCATCCCAAGTTGTCCTACACACACACACACACACACACACACACACACACACACACACACACACACACACACACACTTCCTCTTGACCATCCCAAGTTGTCCTACACACACACACACACACACACACACACACACACACACACACACACACACACACACACACACTTCCTCTTGACCATCCTAAGTTGTCCTACACACCCACAGCATTCCAACACACACACACACACACACACACACACACACACACACACACACACCTTTCCTACTGACCCACGCAATATCTCACCCCGCGACGCAGTACCTGGGCCGTGATCTCGCCGTCTTAGGAGATTTTATTAAACCTCTTCCTCAGTGATTTACTTTGCCCATTGTATCTTAATTTCGTCATTTGTTCTGCTGAAGCGAAATATATCAATATAAAAAAGATGTAAACAGTGTACAGGGAAAAAAAAAATGTAAATACCGGTACCCGTATGCCTAGTGGACTCAGAGCTTTCGCAACGCCTATTCCTCAGCAATTTATTTTCTACTGTACATTACAACTGGATAAGTATTTTGCATGTCGCTGATGCAAACAATATCAGTAATAAATATCATACATGAGACAGTAGTATGAAAAACGGAGAATAAATCGCACAGGAAGAGGCACTACGAAATCTTGTATCCCAAAGAAAATGTGGTCGTAAGGGTCCCCCAACCAGACTGAGATCGTGTGCTGTAGATCGGGATTAAAACTGGAAAAGAGAGAGAGAGTGAGAGAAAAAAAAAAAACTCCCCCTTTTCCACTGGGCCAAGTTCTGCGCAAGTCGTTTTTTCCCTTCTAGTCCAGTACAGGGGAGAGTGAAAAATGCAATACTCATGACGTGGAACACAAAAAAGGGGATGGTATTTCAATATATATTTCGACTTACTCGGACAGTTGACGTCAGGATGTCATCTGATTCCGGCGTTAGTGTGCAGGGGCCTTAATCCTGGAAACCCTTCCGAGAATACTTAATTCCTTCTCATGCATGTGTGAAAGCCGGATAATTTTTTTCGCCGAAGAGGACAAACATTAGGAAATCCTACTTGCATAAACGTTTAAGGGCTAGACTCTCTGGATTAGCTTGTTTCTTAATGTATCTTCTTCACCGATTTATTTTGGCTACTGTTTCTTAATATCGCCTTGCATGCAATTGTTGCAGTCCATGTTGATTTTAGATTATATAAACAACATACAGGAGAGTACTTAGGTTTAACATGCAAAATAATATCTACGAAGTTCCCATGCCACCCAAAACACGATTCCAAGTCCCATGCTAGTATTAAGTATTTAAAAGACACCTAATATGTTTTTTTCCAGTTTTCCTCACTTATTTCCACAGATTGGGCATTTCTCGCAGTGATGTTGAGGTTAGGGGGTAGTATGACAAGGGACAGAGGGAAGGTGAACTGAGAAAGTCATGAAAGGAAAAGTCGAGAGAAAGTAAGGGAGAGTGATGTGTCTTGGAAGTCAGCCCTCGCAGGAGATAGTGGTTTGAAGGATTTGGTGATCAAGTGGATAGTACAGTGGGCTGGGGGTAGCGAATCCATAAATTCAATTTGAATATAAGTAACAGGAATAATATAAGGATTTGAATTTCATGAACACTTTCCCAGACAATGAATGTACTTCAAATATTATTCAGGGTACCGTAAAGCATTTTATTTTAGCAGAGTGAATAATCACACTATTATTACTAACAAACCAGTTTCTGGTGTGATGTCCCGAGCATATTACACACACACACACACACACACACACACACACACACACACACACACACACACACACACACACACACACACACACACACACAAACACACACAAAATTTGTACGTATCAGAGCTCAGCTAGTGACGTTTGAGATGTACTGAGAACCAGTCCTCAGTTTGCTGCAGTGGGACTCCAGGTACAGACCCACTAACCTAGATCCAGAACCAGACCTATTAAAAAAACAAAAAAAGCAAGCGCATATATTTCCTACACGGAGCTGCGTGCCTAATAAGGGTATTTCGGAGAACAGTATAGTTTCAGAACTGATCTCCCCGTTTCATAATAAATCGTGATCACTGAGAAGCCTGTAATCACTGCATAGATGGCGTGTCGGCCCCCTGTCAGAGGCGAGGCACCAGTCACTTCTGGGAAGGTCCACACCAGGCCCATGTAGCCAGTAATGGGCAGTAGTTGGCTAATTACCGCGGATGACGCATTGCAGTGTCTGTCGTTGTTGTCGTCTGTGTTTTGTTGTTGTAGTCTGCAGGCTGAAGTAGTAGTAGCAGTAGTAGTAGTAGTCTGGAGACTGAAATTTAATAGTAGTAGTAGTAGTAGTAGTAGTAGTAGTAGTCGTCGTCGCCGTCGTCTGCAGGATGAAGTAGTTGTTGCTATTGCTGCTGTTGTCATTGTTGTAGTCTGCAGGCTGAAGGTGTTATTTTTATTGTTGTTGCTGATATTATTATTATTATTATTATTATTATTATTATTATTATTATTATCGCTGCCGCCGCCGCCGCCGTCGTCGTCGTCAATGTTGTTGTTTCCACTAGCTCATCTTAACGTGAACCCGTGGAGCCCTTATACTACAGCTCACCAAACCCCTTTCGGATGATATGGAGCTGAGGGACGCTTGTATTGTATTCCACTATTGCTACCACCTGGCGATTTTATTCAGTTCATGGAAGTTTGCAAATAGCGAAGGAGTAGCCTAAGTACAGGCTATTAACTAACCTCTCCAGATTGAAGAGTTAATCCTAAGAGAAAAAAATCATGTGAAGATAGCAAGACTAAAACGAGAGAGAGAGAGAGAGAGAGAGAGAGAGAGAGAGAGAGAGAGAGAGAGAGAGAGAGAGAGAAACGTTATTTGGGTGAAGTGGTTGTCAGTATGTATAAGCCAAGCTGATAGGAGGAGAGAAAGGCTGAAAAGGATGTGGAGGTATAACGTGAAGAGTACAACTACGGACATACGTATCGATACACCTCACGACGCTGAATAAAGAGAATGTGAACACCGACTATCGAAACACACAAATGCCACCTTCGGAGCTCAGAAAGATTTTCATATTATGCAACTTTTGTGGTACGTGGAAATGCCCATCATCTACACAAAGTACTGTAAACCAGGACACCATTTACAACGTTGGGTGATAACTACACTACCAAATGACGCCTGGTTGTCTAGTGCGTTGCGATGCACCAACTGGATGGAGTCTGTAAGGGTTTCCATCTGAAGGCTGGCTGGGGTTTATTGCTCACTTAATGTCGCTCAGGGAAGAGTGAGGTTAGTCATCATTGCCTTAAATGTCAAGAATGAATAATCTAGCCCCAGGCCCCTACGCTGCTGATGCGGCAAAAACGGACTGGATAATGATGATGGTATTATGCATGTTTCATAATTGTTCGATTAAAAATTGGAGCGAAATTATTGTCCCTGCTTGTCCATGAGGGAAGGTGGTTTGGAGTGGCGAGAAGGCTCGAGGGTGGAGCAAAGGGGTTTTCTTTATTATTTTTTACTAAATCGCGGCTACGTTTGATTAACTCTTGTAAAGGATAAACAAGAGCACTCAGAGAGCAAAACACTCCGCCTAGGCAGCACCATTCCCAAGTTCTTCATGAACTTGTCCTTGATCATCGACATTTTCTACTCAAAACTTAATCACTTCTTCGTCTTATGATCTATAATAATCATGCTAATTCTGGTGCAGTTCCCTTCAGTAATTTTCAATAATGTTGCTAACACCACAGACAGACAGACAGGCAAACAAACAAACATATCGAAACAAAAGTATAACATTCTTGACAGAGGTAAAATGAAAAAAAAGAAGAAAAACTCCTTATCCGAATCCACATTTTACACCCCCATATCACACCTCAGTACTCCCACCTCACCCCACACCCTCGTATATATTTACATACAGCAGGATCCTAACCAAAACCGAGGATAAACAAGCCTCCATAACACTGAACCATTATTAGAAATTCATACGCTTTGTCGGATTCTTTTTTTTTATACTAATATTCATTCCAATTTGGTGTGGAGAGTATGACAGCTACATTAATAAAAACGAACTGACAGTATATACTGTACAGCAGTACCTACGCAGAAATTAAACTCAGGTTCTGTGCACCATTTTTTTCACGTCTTATCGCGGAAAGTCTAGGTTAGGTAAGGGTTGTTTTCGTAGTATCAGGTTAGGTTAGTTTGTCAGTTAGGTCAATCTGTTAGGTTACGTTAGGTTAAGACAGATTAAGTTAGGTTAGGGTAAAAAAAAATGGAAGGGTGATCATCCTTGGAAAATCATACTTAACTCTTAGAGCAAAAATGGAATCCAGAACGGAAATATACAACCCAACCTCCACATCATCTCACTCCAGTCCTAATACCAACATACCAAGGCACAACTCGTCCTTGCAACCACCAAGTTGCTTTATTCAACCTTAGATTGACTTCTCGTATTGAAATGTGTTAATTAAAGTCGTACCTATTGTATCAAGTTTGAAAGTCTCGGAGGCTGAAGGAAATCGTTTGAATGAAGCAAGAATACGGCTTTTAAATGTCATCGTAATGAAGTTGTTGACAGAGTTCTGTTTTGTGTCAGTCTTTACCTAATTTAAGAAATATGTAAATAGCCAGCAAGAGTGATATTTACTCCACCTGTCGCCTGGTGTTCTTGCTGAGAACGCCCCAGTTGGGGTGACGCTCTTGCCAAAGTTTGATCCCCGAGAGGTGAGTTGAGTTTTTCCGGTCATGTAACATCAACAAAGGAAGTCGGCTATTTATATACCCTTAATACTGGACTACGGTACCATAGCCTCGAACAACTACATTTCGAAGTGGAAAGTGGAACCCCCCCCCAAAAAAAAAAAAAAAAAAAAAAATCCAGTACTGACTGTCCAGCACAATACCCTTGATACACACTCCTTTCTCCCTAATGTTATTTACTCATAACATTGCATAAGTAATGCCAACTGTGATTTAAAAAAAAAAATCAGTGACGTGTTAGGCAGTTGTTTCGACTGTTCCGCCATTTCCAGTCGAGACCAGCAGGCTTGTATTAATTACACTGTTTAAGGTCAGTTGCAGTTTCAATATAATTAACGCTTTAATTACAAATACAATGACTATTAAGTATGTAAAAATACGCTCAAAATACAATTTTAACTTCAGTTTCATGAAAGTAAAAATTTCCTGACTTACTGTGTAAGCAGACTCTCTCCTGTATAATGTTACTGTTTGTTTTCCTCTTAGATATTTGTGTGACTGTTGAGACGTGGTGCGTTCTTCATTTGTGTTCGACAATATGTGTATCAGGTGATTCTTATACTCCTATGTCTCTCTATGTTTATATTGATACATACTGGCTATTCTTGTCCTGATATTAGGTGCTATTATTTATGTTTGCATATATACTGTAGAGTATATATATATATATATATATATATATATATATATATATATATATATATATATATATATATATATATATATATGTGTGTGTGTGTGTGTGTGTGTGTACATATAATACTTTCTCATATGTGTTGAGTTGAATCACTGTCAAAAGCCTTAAGAATACCATATCGTTCATTCCACATTATCTATTCTTAAACTATAATTTCTCCCCTAAAATTTGGAAAACGTTAATCAAGATACATGTTGGAAATACTTTCTTAAATGGCATTATCATTGCACCGTAAAGTAAATAAAACCTTTCAAACGGTGATGGTTTTAGCATCACCGTCACCACCGTCTCCATAGCTCTCCTCACAGTACAATTACATCCTTTGCTAACATTTTCTCTCTTTCAAAATTTGCTCCAAGTATGTACAATGGTACAGGCAGGCAGCTTACCCTGACTGGAATCATACTGGGGCCGTCAAAATGAAAAATACCGTATGACCTTTCAATCAGGGAGGCTTACTGAATCACCATCACCACCATCTCTCCTCACAACACAATAGCCTACAGATCGTCACCCTCATAATGAAACTGCCTAAGTCATTTTTCGGCGATTTCTGGATTTTTGCCTAAATCAGTTCATCATCACGTGGCGCACCTATTGGTATAGCTGCCTTTGCCAGGTCTAGGGTGTGAGTGGCCTACAATGTGCCTCAAGTTTCTGCCTAAGTAATTGAGAGTTAAAAAAATGAGACAGGTTTTTCTCGATTTCCCGAAAAGTAGATAAAATGACTTAGGCAGTTTCTTCGAGGGTAACGATATACACCTTGACTGAAATTTCTCAACCTCCATATTTACACCAAGCGTTAAAAAATAAACAGCCATGAGACTTACCCTAACTGACAAAATTTACAGCAACCCAAATAACTACTGCTCTTCAAGCGGTGGGAATTCTTGGATCACCATTCCCATAGGCACCATCTCTCCTTATAGCGCAATATTCATTAAGGTTGTCTAAAATTTCTCCTCAAAACTCACTGCCTATACTCATACAAATGCAGAGAGGAAACTTACCTTGATTAAACTTGTAATAATGTCGTAAGATGATGAATAAAGCCTTTCCACCAGCACCATCTCCACCTTTTACTGTTCCCACAATGCATTGCGTTGCTGCGATGCCAAAGCCAAAAAATATCGCTAAACTTGCTATAAAAATGCTAGACTCGCTAAATACATAAAACTTCCACAAAATCGTCAAAAAAGGGCTAACATCACTAGAAGAATGTTATGAATAAAAATTTCTTATTATACTTAGATTTCTTCCCCCGTGACGTTTAAAAATTGACGCTTAAGTGCAGTGATTAGATCTAGCGGAAATGCCGCCAACTTTGGCAACCGTTTTGTTCTGTTTAAAAGCCCATTGCATTTGGTGCCTATTATAACATTCTTAAATACAGTACTATATGCATATTGGCTACAAGTATAACGTAGGGCCTATATTTTTTAAGTTATTTGATCTTGTAACACATAGCTGATTTTTTTTTCCACAATATTAACAAGAACATGCCCAGTTACTACAGTACTACTACTATACTACTACTACTACTACTACTGGTGGTGGTGGTGGTGTTCAGTGGAGTAGCCTCGGGAGGGGCGGACACTGAGGGCCATGTGGCCACGACCCTCCCAGTCAGGCCCTTGAGCACCACTTTCAAATTTCGGTTTATTTAACGTGATCTAGGGGTGTCTCATTCAGGAATGGTGTGATAGTGAAAGCAGGGGTATCTTTAGGGCATGTCGGTGGGTCTTGTGCAAGATCATTCAAGTATGTTTTAACAATATAAAAATATAATCAGATTGTTTCCTGCCCTAACCTGGGATCGAATTCGAGTCCGTTCAGACAGGATATCACGTGTCTAACTACATGCCCACCATATGCACGAGTTACGGCGTAAATAATAATAATAATAATAATAATAATCGTCCAATGGTGCAGGTTCTTAAGTCTCGTGTTGGGAGGGAAACAAGGGATCACTGGCAGCAACATATCACCAGCATTTGTTGTTCCTGTTCTTGCTGAATATTTGACCATCGACCGTCGGCATATAGGCCAAGATCGCTAAGCCATAAAGTCCATTTTTTATTCTACTAAAGGAAGGCAGAAAACAGTGATTAGATGGTCATAATTTTGATACTCAGAGGAGTGATAAAGTCAAAACAAATTACAGGCTGCCACATTCCCAGAGGATTGAAGGATGATCGCCGCAAGAACATCTCTAGTAAAGCTTGGTAAACGCTGAGGAAGCATGTTGCAGCATTTTACCAATAATGTATTTGCGTGGTTGGTAAATAATGAATATGCGAAGGTGTCTGGGGAGTTTTTGCCCAAGGAAAAACTATGTCATGTTTGAGGTAATTTGATGGAATGAAGGAATGACACCAAACTGTAATGTGTTTGAATGAAAGAAAAAGTGCAAATACAGTATGATCTCCATCAAACTATGGAGACCATTATGATATTTCCTTGCTCTATACTGCCTAATGTTTTTGTCCTTTTTAGCTTTTAAGAACACTCAAACAGTCTAAGTACCCTGAAAAATGTAGTAACACACTAGTTATACTGCTCTTCACTCGTCAGTTACTGCGTGCCTTCCTCTCCAGGGGTCTTATTCTGTTGGCTTTAGGGATATCGTAACATTTCTTCCTTACCTATTTCCACCTTAGTGTCTTCTAGCATGCTATTGAACCCAACCACGTCAGCGTTAAAAAGATATAAATAACATATAAAAGAATATTAAGGTGAATGATGCATAGAAATCAGCAAGGAAGAAGTATTCCTTTGCCCCTGAGAGTATGTCCTTAAAGCATGCAGTATCAGACAGGCTCACATTAGGAACCCTTTTCTCTCGAATGCGAAAGTTGAATGTCATTCGCAGTCGTTCATGTACCAGATTTTCCATGTTTTCCTAATCTTTCCCTAGAACGTAGAAATTTAATTTTTGCAAAGTTTCAACAATTTTCTTCTGATGTGCACAAAACTGCATACTCGTACATGTAAACAAAGGCTCTTTACTATCTTCAATGACAACCAAGTTGTAGCCCACACCCTCTTCCTCCTCGTCTGATTCAGAGAATCGTCAATGATGCTTTCATCACAAAATCCGGGAACTGGGTTCACACCTACGCCAATACAAGGAGAGGGTTCCAGCCACCAGTACTTTCGCCTTAACGTCAGCTTTTAAAACCTTCAGCCCGATGAAGTCTTCGTGTAGTTTATTCTTGCAGCTATCAGGCTATTTTAGAAAGTAAAGAACATTTTCCTAACAGAGCAGGGTTTAATGAAGGCATATCTAATACCTCGAGATAGAAAAGTTTTTCCTGAACTAAATATAGTCTTCTGATGATATAGTGACAAAAAAGTGAAGGGTTAAGATAGGCAAATAATACATGAGTCATATTCGTTCTTCCGAGTCCTCAGGTGACAGATATCATATTCCCACTTGACCTTTTCCTCCTCGCCTTGGTGTGTGGGTGTGAGTGAGGTGGGTGGGGTGCAGATGTCAGCGAGGTATTGTGGCTGCATCATGGTATTCAAGACACACCTTCCACCCTCAATCACCAATACTGGGAAAATGAAACAATTATACTGGACTTTCCTTCTTGAGTAGTACTTTTGATTTCGTTCTCCAAAATCACAAGAAAGAAACCTCAGGAGCTTCTCATGGGATTTTTTTTTTTTTTTACATAACGCGGTCATCAAACACTGGTGTCTCATTATGCGTTATCAATTTCGTCTGTCATTTTAACGAAATTCAGGTCATAAGACTGTTCCTTGCTCCAGCATGAGATCAAACTCTCGACCTCTAGGACAGCAGCCAGCTTCTCTAACTCCTCGAGCACCACTTCCCTGTGTATTATCTCCTGTTGGCGAGTGAGGTGACGGACTGAAAGGATGTAATATCACATATATAGCCGAAACAAAAGCTTTAGGTATCGAACAAAACATAACAAAATCCAAGGACAAGAATACTAGGAAAAGTATTATAAAACCAACACAACTAGGAAAAAAATAGCAGTAAATTCATCCCTCATCCAGTCTGTTTTGAGATGCTCAGGAGTGAGGGAACCGGGACTATGTTATTCAGTCCCGACTTTTAAGGCAAGGGTGGTCAGATTCACTCATGCATGAATGGCATTATGTGAGCAATAATCCCAAACCATCCGACTGCAGTGCTTTAACCCACTAGGTCACTAAACATCATTTGGTTATATGGTTACCACACAACCTAGTAAATGGTTTCATGAATTACAAGAAACCATTTGACTTGTCACTCAGCGCAGAGTCACCTTAATGTTGCACTGCACCTGTTGAGAGGATGGTGGACACCTCAACACACCTAAGCAAATAAGATGATAAATAAAAGTCATATGTACATCCATACATAACTTTGTACACCAAGGACTATATTAGCGTTGGTTGGGGGAGATGTAACAGCTTTTACATAAAGCGATTTATTTTGCACATCACTCCTTATATGTTACTAATTAAACACCATATCGATACTAAAAAGATATGAATATGAAAGAAGAGGCTTACAATGTGCAATATGCAAAATAGACTGTCAAGGAAAGAATACTACAAAGCCTTCTATGGCATCGAGGGCACAACTCTATGGAATCCAAACACCGGGAGTGGGAAAGCGGTGACAGATAGCAATGACTGAATGTCGGATCTGAAGCCTTATTCCAAGTGGCTACGGAGATTTTGTAACACTTCTTCCTCAGCGATTTATTTTGTACATTACTCCTCTAAATCCTTCTAAATAGTACTTACATAAACTATATCGATATTAAAACTATATAAATACCAGTCTGTCGGTTAAGCATCTCTAAGAAGCAGGTTTTAAGTCCACTTTGCCATTGCAGCTGTAAAAGAAAGGAGACCATAACATAATTTTGATGTCTCCTTTCGTATTCCTACACTCAGATTAACGGCAATGGATGCAGCAATGAGTTTAGGTCAGTGCGACTGCGATGTGTGAAAAGTATATGCAGAATTATATAAATAGTATATGAACAGATTATTAACATAAAAGAGAATGCGTAAGTCCAATATGCAAAATGAAATCGCTAAGGAATAGGTGGTGCGAAATGTCCTATGGCAAAAGGATACGACCCTATGGAATCAAAACAGCAGGGGTGTGAGAGCGGTGACTCAGACTGTAATGGCGGGCTGTCGGATGTAAATAAATCTTCATGAGGGCGCGACCGCGGTAATTCCAAAAAGTAGTAGCGCTGACGTACCAGTGACGTCATACCATTGAGGACCACAACGCTGCGGGGATACATGTATATAAGGCGAGATGAAGAACCTCAGTATCACACACACTCCTGAGTCCAAGCACTGAGCACCCAAAGCCTTTGTTATAAAGGGTTTTAACCATAATTTACGATAACTGACGCATCAGGGGTCTATTTATAAAGACTTCTAATAATTTTCTTACGATATTCAAGTCTTCAGCTGTACAAGGCAAGGTGAAGAAGCTAAATTTCACACACAATCCTGAGTCTAGGCATTAAGCACCAGGTCTCCTTGAGGATATGTCTGCATCAGGGAATCTAGATAAGGTACAGTTCAAACACCCATCACAAAATACATCGTACGTATCATATAGTTTGTTAGATATATCCAGAAATATCAAAAGTTATCTTGTTGTTTGTTTATTCATTGTAATTTTATATTTGGCTTCGTGTTCCCCATTTTGACTATGGGAAATTAGGATGATATGATGGTTATGACAAGAATATACAATTTGCTTGGTTTACAGTTGGTGTAGGGAGTCTGTCTAGTTTACAGAAAATAAGTTACTATCTTTAGTAGAGACTGCAACGATAAACTAAGAAACAACACGAGCAAAATTCCACCAACAGTCCACTGCCAACACTGTTTACACATACTTCTAATTTCTCCTCGAACGTCACAAGAGTCATTCCTTATAGTTTTCTGTTGTGTACTTCATATTGCTAGCTATTCCATACTCGTTTATATATTTTTCATGTCTTTCATATCATTGTCTAACACATATACAGTTTCTTCGTAAAATACCTTCCGTCGCCACAGACGTAAAAGAGATGTCGGCGGCATACGTTTGATCATTACTGTACCTTTCCTCAGATGCCATGGTGGAGGAGCGTGGGCGTGTGGTGGTGGTGGATGGTGGTGGGTGTGGTAGTGGCTGTGACTGGGGGCGGCGATCCCGTCCTGGCCAGAGATGGAGATAAGATCGTGTGTTACTACGCGTCATGGGCACACTACCGACAAGGTCTGTGTTAACCTACTCACATAACTCTATAGGAATCTTTCTCAGTCTGTCTGTTCCCCTACTTACAACTTCCAGTCATTCAGATGCAATATGCCTCCTACTTTCTGCATAAAAACAATTCTCTGAAACATTGCACACAGTTTTCTCGCCTAACCAGACGATTTTCATTCTCAAGTGCTACCGTTTTCAATATTGCCATAAAATTCTATTAACTGCATGTATAAAAATGAGGTTCACCATCACAGGCGGACATGGCACCAGCCTACAGTAACATATCACGTCTTCAACGCACAGTATAGCATCCATAGTACTAGTATTAGTTATATGTTCATCGAGTGCGCCATGGATAAGTAAAGTACAGTATAGTTGACTGTTTTTGCTAAATTAATGCTTTTACGAATATAAATCCTGTGCTGCTATTGTGTGGTCATTACACCATTTTTCTCTCCACTTTAACTTTGCTTAAAACTGCCATCGCTCCATCATGAATATTGAGCTGTAACAAGAGATTAATACTAGAGAACTCTGTTAATCACGAATTATTGTTCTGAAAATTATGTAAAGCCGTAGTATTGTCTTATTCACCCATCGTGCTATGGGAAATAGGCTAAGCCGAGAAAGGACGAAAATTTCATTCAGGTTAGATGCAAGAACCCTAATGGTAATGCTGTGGTGCAGGTGCGGCACGGTACACGGTACAGGACGTGCCGGTTGAACACTGTACGCACGTGATCTATGCTTTCGCCGTGCTTGACGCAGCCACCCTCACCCTCACGCCACACGACTCACACCTGGACACGGCCGCAGGTCTGGACAACTACCGCGCCTTCTTGCAACTGAGGCGCCGCAACCCACAAGTCAAGGTGAGGTTCCGTCAGCGGCTTTATAACACATCAAGCTGTACAGCATGGGACAAGTTTTCCAATATTTCTCCTTCTTTTTACCAGCCACATTTTCTGCTGGCTGATATTTCTAAGGCGAGGGAGGTGTGGTATGTTTTTGTGCTCGTCGATCATTCTTTCTGAAATGCTGATGAAATAGGAAACTGGATTTGTATATCAACTGTTTTGTGTCATAGTTTGGGGGAATGTTTGTTGTGTGTTTTCCTTGTCAGTCACTGCTCTTGCACCTCTAACAGCTGCTACTGGGCCTGGGTGGGTGGACTGACTCTCGCAGCGACAAGTACTCCCGTCTGGTGTCACAGCCTCACCACCGCAACGCCTTCACACAACACGTCCTCGATTTCCTCACCACCTACGGCTTTGACGGCCTTGACCTGGACTGGGAATTCCCGGCTCACCACGGACCCAGCGAGGACAAGGAAGGTAAATACTGGCTGCTTTAACGGAAACCCTCAGTTACTAGTAACAACCATAAGTAAATACTGATAAAGTCCGTCGTAAGGTAGATTTGTCAGTTTATCAAAAAGAATATCCAGTAGACTTTTTCCTCTGTTAGTGTTATATTAGTGATGAAGTTATCTGCCACACACAATGGAGTGTAAATTATACTAAGGATCGTTGCGCACTTTGCAACTTATGTAACATAATCAGTAGGTAGTCTCCCAAAACATACTTTGTACAGGAAACTAATACACACTTGTTTCAGGGTTCAAAAAATGGGTAGAAGAACTGAGAGCTGCCTTCAGGCCACACCGGCTACTGCTGACGGCAGCCGTGTCAGCCGGTAAGAGCATCATTGACCGAGGGTACGACGTGGCAGCCGTGGCCAAGGCGCTCGACCAGGTGCACTTGATGACCTACGACATGCACGGTTCCTGGGAGTCCAGAGTCGCTAACCACGCCCCCCTCTTCCCCGCGAATGGAGCCAACCCAGAGCTCTCAGTGGACTTCGCCGTGCAGTACTGGATGAAGAAGGGAGCTCCGGCAGATAAGCTGGTGTTGGGCATACCTCTGTATGGACGATCCTGGACTCTGTCGGGCAGCGACACAAGTGTGGGAGCGGCGGCATCTGGTGCAGGAAATCCTGGTCCACTGATGAAGTCTGCCGGTACACTGGCCTATTACGAACTGTGTCAGGCCCAACAGGCGGGATGGAAGAAAGTCTCGGGTGCTGATGGACCCTACTTGACTAGCGGTGACCAGTGGGTCGGATACGATGATGTCGCCACCGTCATTAGGAAGGTATGGTGACTATGCTACATGACATGGCAGATTTCATAACACATCTTCCTTGGCCACTTATTAAGCTTGTTACATCTCAGTATCCTGTTCTGTTTCACTGATACATACTTTTCCTGTATTAAAACAATGCAAATAATATACAAGAGAATGCTGAAGTGCAATATGCAAAATGATTTCGAAAGAGAAGGTACTAGGGTCTCCTATGTCACTTACAATACCGTCTTATGGCCATATTATTATGGCATGGGAGAAATTCGTAGTTACCCTTCCTTGGAGATTTATTTTCCAGCTTACACCTTACTTTCTCTTGTATGGTATGTCTATCTGCTTAATTTCGACATACATTGCATCAGTAACATACAAACAGATTACTGAAGTATGATGTGCAAAACAAACCGCTGAGGAGGAGGTTTTACAAACTCTCTAAAGCCAACTAGAAATTAGTATCTTACATCTTTGGTTTGCCTTCACCTGTAACGATAGACAGTGTAAATGACAGTCTGATACGTGGAGCTTCTGACTGTATAGTTATGCAGTAAAAGAGAAATTAAGATATCTTTACAGAGATCATCATAACAGAAAAAAGTCTTATTGTTGATTGATGCTGGTGCTAATGTAAACGTACAGACAGCTTACATGCTGGAGGTTTAGGGATATTCGTCATTATAAAAGTACTGTAGTGTGTATCTTTGCCCAGGCTCAGTACGTGCGTGGCAAGGGTCTGGGTGGCGTGATGCTGTGGGACGTCACCATGGATGATTTCCGAGGGTCCTGTGGTGACGGACCCAACCCACTCATAGCAGCAATTTCTCAGGCTCTCGGTCGAATTAACAACCACGGGTGAGTACCTCACGTTACACACACACACACACACACACACACACACACACACACACACACACACACACACACACACACCATCAGGAGTGCAGGTGCCCCGGGCTAGGCTCTCGGTCCTGATATTTATGACAAATGTGACCAGCCACTTTTCCATCTGAACAGCATTATGTGAGCAATAAAGCCAACCACTCTTCAAACTGAAACCTTTATAGGCTTCATTCTGTTGGAGCGCCTTAACCCACTAGACCACTAAACGTCACCTGGTCTCATGGTTACCACCCAGAGTAGTAAATGATTTCCTGGGTTACAGGAAACCATTTGACTTGTCATTCAGTGAAGATTAGCTTGGAGAGAGAGAGAGAGAGAGAGAGAGAGAGAGAGAGAGAGAGAGAGAGAGAGAGAGAGAGAGAGAGAGAGAATAACGGTAATAACAATGACGAAAGCAAGGAATATGTTTTTGCTTTACACTACCCACTTAGCATTTTGTATTTTTAACTGCCAAACAACCTAATCCAAATACCAGAAGAAATACAGTCCTGAAAAAATTACTCCTGCTCTAAATCCTAAGCAGAATAACAGCCAGGTCTTACACTGTGGCAATGATAGGGGTAGGGGAGCATAGGCAATGCAACAAAAAAATAAAATAAAAAAATAGAGGGGGGTGAAATCTCTTGACAATCAACACCATTGACTGTAAATTACTGGCACACACAGGGTACGTGACTGTCAATTTTATCCCTGATCCTTTTGCCAGAACTTCACTAATCTCAAATACAAATAGTTAAATCCGAGGACGTCTGTGAAACTTTACTCTTTTTACTCTCAGGCGATTACATTCCGTTTCGGAAAGCTGGAAGGATTAGATATAACCTTCGTTAACTCTTCACAGTTGAAGCTCTCCAAAGCTGAGAATAATTATTTTGGAGATGGAAAGAACTGAAGTACTACTAAAACTGAAAACGTTAATATATTGTTTGTACTTACAGGACAGTTCGGCCCAGAGATGACTCCACCTCACAACGCAGCACGCCTCGTCCCCAGCCTCCTCGGCCCATCACAACCACCACAACAACAACACACACCAGTACAACCCAAACTCACCTCCCGAGCCCCATGCCACATCATCCTGGTAGCAACAGTGTGAACAGTAACCCCGAGTGTCGCCGTAAGGGCTACACCGCTGACGCTAAGAGCTGTGAACACTTTTTCCGGTGTGCTGGAGATCGTGTGTTTCATTTTAAGTGTCCAGAAGGGCTTCACTGGCTCCAGAGTCGAGTCTCCTGTGACTGGCCCGACGCCGCCCCATGCAAAAATCTGCTGTATTAAGAGAGCGAAGTGGCAGTGCATGTATTACCATTAATGTTATACTATTGTAATTATTTTTACTCATCTTGGTCCAGATTTTTGTCCTTTTGCAGCTCATTTTTCGTGGTATAGTGGCAGAAAAACACAGTGCTATGACTTTACATTCTTTCCACTTTTCTTTTTGACAGCATCATTTCCTAATGTTAATCCAATGTTACAGTTCAAAATTCCAGATGAGGAGCTGGTAATCTTTGACCAAGATATAGTAAAAAAAGTATAGTTTATGTGGTAGGTGGGGGCGCTCACCATCCACTCGCTCAATGTAGTGCAGCTCTCGGGTGTCTGCCCTTTCCTCTCCATCCTTCTTTCCTTCCATTCTCTTCTGTCTTTCTTTCCTTCATTCTTTCCTTGTCCTTCTGCCTACGGGTGACTTTACACTCCTTCTTCTGTCTTTCCTTCATTCTTTCCACTTCCTTCAGCCTGTGGGTGACTCTACGCTGAGTGACAAGTCAAATGGTTTCCTGTGCACCAGGAAACCATTTACTACGCCGGGCGGTAACCATATAACCAAATTTTGGCGCCTGGTGGTTTAGTGGGTAATTATTGCACTCCAATAGGATTGAGCCGGTGAAAGGTTTATATCCAAGGGGTGGTTGGGGTTGATTGCTCATGTAATGCCACTCAGGGATGAGTGAGGCTGGTCACTTTCATCTTAAATGTAGGGACCAACTGCCTAGCCCCGGGCTCCTACGCTCCTCATGGGGCATGTAGGATTGGATGATGGATGGATGGATGGATGGATGGATGGAAAATGAACAATCTGGGTTAATGGTTTCTGGCCGGCCTCCACCCCTACACTGGCGGGAGGGAAGTTGTAGTCTGGGTGCTGCACTGGATGGAGAACTTTCGTTGGTAGTTCGAAACTTTTCAAGAGTGCACGAGAAGCAGTGTCATCGCGCACTGTTTCTTATGCAGTCTGACAAAGCTTCGAACCTTAGCACTGTCAAAACCTGGCTATGTCTACTTTCCACCCAATGGCAGGCATGGAGGGTGATTAGAAATCATGGCTCACAAGTGTATTTTCTTCCTAAATGGCCTCCATTGTGCACACTGGTAAACTATCCATCTGATGGTGACTAACCCAAGAAAATGCTTTAATGTGCACAAGAGTAGATCAGATATGGGGACAATATATTTTTCTACTTATGAGTATAGTATGTGTTAATGTCAGCCATACTTTATCACATATTAATACATAACAATCACCACTGCTTTACTGACCACATCCGAGACTTATATTTTCCTTGCTTTACGCTTATTTTTAGAGAAATTTATAGATAAGCAGTAAGATGTTATTGAATCTTTACATACGTCATATCAACCATCTCATGTTCGTCGGGACAACTTTAGTCTTCTACTCCACCTAACCTCAGACAACAGTGTTATACAGCGAGTGCGTCACGGTAGCCTCAAGTTGTTATAAAAGCTAGACATCCAGTGAGCCATGCCGAGACGTTTTTTTCGCGATTCTTTAAGGATGTACTGTATCGGTCGGCTTGTACACGCCTGACATGGGATGGCAGCACTATTATACCCGTGTTTTAAGGACGGAAGAACGATCAGTGACCCAGTGTTGTGGTGGGGTCGACTGGCACGACTATTTGCATCAAAACCGTAACTCTCCTGCAGGCGGGATGAAAGATACTTGTGTATACAATATTTATCTTTTAATTTATGTGTATTTATGCCAACAGTTACAGGCAGTCCTCATCACAAGGCGTTCCATTATATCACAACTTCTTTTTTAAATACATTTAGCACTGTAAATTGGAAGTCCGGGATATCAGCTTTAAAAGTAGGAGCATAACTTTGATGAGCTTTTTTTGTGTAATTTTCTGTGGATTGAATAGCAGAACAAAAAACAAAAAAATGCAACTTATGACGAGGACTTGCTGAACAAATAATAATAATAATAATAATAACAATATAATAAAAATACTACTACTACTACTACTACTACTACTAATAATAATAATAAATGATGATAAAGATTTCAGTCATTCAGGGCAAATGAGCATAAGTGTCGAACGTACATAATGATTAGTAATACGAAAATAACTTGCAAGACAAATGGAAAGAAATAAATGTCCATCTGCACATTTAACCAATAATAAACTTATCCTTGTAACCAGATCTGTATCTACCCTTTTTTTTTACTCCATTTATGAGTTTAGCATCTGAGCCCTTCATTATCATCTGTTTCTAGTGCATATCATCATTATCATCATCATCATCATCCAGATCTCCTTTCCCATCTAAAGGTAAGGTGAGGTTGGGTCGAGAGAGAGTTTTCCAACCCTGTCATGCGATCCTCTCCCCCCTGTTACAAAGGTGGAGATGAGGGATATGTACCGGGGCAGGTTGAGGTTATGTCACTGGAACATATATCAGTTAGTATTAAATAACCCAAGATAGACTTTTCTCACTGGTGGGCTTAGAGTAGACATCTTCGTTAACTCCTTCACTAACAGGATGGTTGCCCCAGCTTAGAAGAAACGACGGACCATTTTTTGCATCTTTATTACTTATACAACGTTGTCATATTTACTGGATTCCCTATTGTATACACCATGTCAGTGATGGCACAAGCCCTAACACGCTGCTGCTCATCTCAGAATAATTACACGAATACTAGTGTTTACCGAAATAATTACACAAATTACAGTGTTTACTAAAATAATTACAAATAATATTGATCACTGAAATAGCTAAACAAAATGCATATGTTTATTTAAGTAATTACTAAAATACCAATTTTTGCTGGAATAACTACAGGAATACCAATGTTTACTGAAATAATTACAGCAATACCAATGTTCACTGAATAATAACACAACTACTAATGTTTACCGTTAAATTTACACAAATACTATTTAATGTTCAAGATTATAATTACAAAAAAAAAAAGATTAGTTATTGAAGTAGCCTACACAAGTGAGCATCAAGGGAAAATGGTATATTAAGAGTCTAGGTACATAATGATTTACACATAGTCGTATCCTTGTTAATTTGGGAGGCTTTCTAACACCTTTTCCTGAGCGATTTACTTTGCCTATTACACTTTATTATCCTCTTGTATTGTATTTGTATCTCTTTTTTGTTATATATAGAAATAGGGCGAATAACATACGAGAATATATTAAAGTACCAAATAAATAAACTGGAAAGCAAGAGGTGTAAGGAAGCCTCCCCCCTTGAACCCCGATAAGGTCATTTTCGGTATATTCAGGCTTCTATCAGACGACCTTATTGAACTTAGGAAGGGCCTCTCGTACAGAAGGGGTTTATTAAGGCTATATCAAACCCCTGAAGTTAGAAAAGTCTCTCCTAAGCTGAGTATAGTCATCTGATGGTAGCAAAAACAAAACTAATTGACATCCCATGTTGGAGGAGTTAACAAGCACACGGATAACAGACTGGTAGTGTTAATCCCGTTCTTAAACCACTAGAACATTTTACCATATATACGGTGATGTCATCTTTAATACTACGATAAAAACCGAGACATAATGAACACTATATTAACTACACATATAATACTTATACTGTACCTTTCCCTGGTCAAACCTTAAGTACGGAACTTACAGTTTAGTTATTACCACTATATCAGGTTGTTATATAGGGTACATGAAATTAATGACAAAATAAGAGTATTTATATATATCATTAAAGCTATAAAGAAATAGAATTAAATAAGAATAGAATAAATAATACAAATAGGAAGTAGCTGACAAACAGTAACAGGCAATCCCATATTACCTCCTTGGAGGTGTAGGGGCCCGAGGCTAGGCAACCACAGTCCATTACATCTGAGGGTAGGTGACCAGCCTGCTTCCCTTAGTGGTACTACCTGACCGAAAAATCTCCAGTGTCCTCTTGGGAATCGAACCTATGCAAGGCCGTCACCGTGACAGGTGTTATAAGCACTACATCATCAAGCGGTCCCGAGAAAAAACAGCAGTGAGGTTTCATGCACTTCGCTTGCGCTTCTAATTCGTATATTCATTCAGAATATACTGGAAAACGCTGAGTGTTGGAGAAGTCTTTCTTGATCTACATTTTTCCTGCCTACGACCATCAGTCTTTTCAAGCACATGTGTATCTAGGGTTCTCGATTTGAACGGACCTTGATTCTGGCTCTGTATTTTTCATCTGTCCTCAGAGAAGACATCTTGTGTGTGTGGGTTTGAAATCTTTGGTCCCATTTCCCAACAGTGTCTATACTGTCACAAGTAAAAGTTCATCGACAGTTCCACCAGCATTTTGTCTTGCCTCCCATATTTCTAATTACTCCTCAAACGTCAGAGCATCCTTCCCTTTCCTAGTCTTATGTTGCGTGCTTCATGTTCCTGTATTTAAAAGTCTTTCACAATACACCCTCCATGGCTATAACCGGCAGGAAAGTGTCAGCAAACTTTTGTTTGTGATAGTACTTGGATATCCTCAATGTAATGTAACGTAGGAGAGAAATGTCAGGCTAGTGCAAATAATACTGAAGAAGAAACAGGCAACAGTTGTAAAGAAAATATATATGCATATATACCTCTGTATACAATATAGTATAATATATATATCTATAGTACAAAATCTACATGTCAAACATTTATATACTAATATACATTTGCATCAGCGATCACAACAGATTCGTTTTTAATATAAGAATTTTCGATTACTTTGTACTGAACTTCGACCATATGAAGTACTTTTTACGCTACGTCTGATATCTCCTGCATTCATCTTAGGGGAGTCTTCAACTTCCCTCTGACCGACAATTACTACTACTAATATCCATTCGCACTCCTCTTTCCTTAATACCTTCATTGCGATAACATTTTTTCTTTTATTCCTGTTACTGCCAGATGGATTTAATCAGCCTCAGGGAGAATTTTCGAACGTAAGAGGTGGCAGGTAACTTTCATTCACCCCTTCACTACGAGAGGTCGACCAAAAGCTGAATAAAATAGCCTGGTTGTAGTAAAGATAGAATAGAAAAATGCGTTATCGTGTTGAAAAGGCAGTAGTGTAATAGTAGGGCAACCGGGTCTGTCTGGTAGAGTAGGCCCAACAAACGCAGGCAAACAATGGCCCCTACTGGGCTGCCCCGTATATTGAACCGAAGTTCCCCTGCTGCAGACAGCGTCTCGCTGCAATGAGGCGCGGAGGAAGAGTGTGAAGGCTTGGTTCCTGGATGGACACTGCATTTGCGTCTTTCCACTCAGTTAACAGGGGCACCATAGCAGGCCCTACATCTCACCGTTATTTGGATAAATGGTTGCCACCCAGCGCTGTAATTGGTTTCCTGGGTTACAAGGAAACCATTAGTCTTGTTGCTCAGTGTAGAGTCACCTAAAGGCAGCACTACATCGAGTCAGTGCATGATGGGAGCCCCGAACTAAAGTCAAACAACTGACGAATCCTTCATGTAAAAACAGTTTCTAGATTTACCTAAGAATGTGTGTTTGTTCTGAATACATTATATACATTACTTACAGACAACCATAACATATAATGATACATATACAAGGATATCTATACAGCATATTTCATATTACTAAAACAATCGTAAACAATAACATATATCAAAATACAGTATCAAGTCATATTAATCAAAGGTTAATTCTGCTAAGTTAACAGGAGCTATGGGTAACATACAGTACAATTTGCAGACTCCTCAAGATATGTGTTTCACTTCACTATGTAGGAAAGCGAGACAGTGAGCAATAGCTTACCAAACTCCATAAGGCGATCCGCAGAGCCCAACATACTTTTCAGATCATGTACGAGTGTCATAACTGCTCGACAAAATATCTGGAGCAATATTACCGTCTGCAACTGTACAAGATTACAGTGTTCTATGTACAACTTGTGATATGTACAAAACAGCGTGGAGGCGAGTTGGTGGCTGGAGTCTGAAAGAGAAAAGGAGGAAGGTATTAGCGTTATATTATACATAAGGCCATGATTCTGTAAAGAAAAAAAAAAAATCCAGCCCCAGATTACACATTGGAGGAGTTTGAGGCAGAGTGCCAAGGTTTCGCTGCCACAGTCCAGCATATGCAAGTGTCAACAGCTTATTCCTCTTGGTGACACATGCTTGAAAAATCTCCAGTTACTCATGCAAGACCATCACTCCGACTGGGGCTTTCAAACCATTCAGCCACAAGGCACCAATACACTTCATTGGTATATTCTGTGACTTAAGCCTCCGTTACTTCAGTGTCTACTTTTCACAGTATTTAAGTAGACTGTGGAGTATTTTGTGTGTGTGTGTGTGTGTGTGTGTGTGTGTGTGTGTGTGTGTGTGTGTGTGTGTGTGTGTGTGTGTGTGTGTGTGTGTGTGTGTGTGTGTGTGTGTGTGTGTGTGTGTGTGTGTGTGTGTGTGTGTGTGTGTGTGTGTGTGTGTGTGTGTGTGTGTGTGTGTGTGTGTGTGTGTGTGTGTGTGTGTGTGTGTGTGTGTGTGTGTGTGTGTGTGTGTGTGTGTGTGTGTGTGTGTGTGTGTGTGTGTGTGTGTGTGTGTGTGTGTGTGTGTGTGTGTGTGTGTGTGTGTGTGTGTGTGTGTGTGTGTGTGTGTGTGTGTGTATGTGTGTGTGTGTGTGTGTGTGTGTGTGTGTGTGTGTGTGTGTGTGTGTGTGTGTGTGTGTGTGTGTGTGTGTGTGTGTGTGTGTGTGTGTGTGTGTGTGTGTGTGTGTGTGTGTGTGTGTGTGTGTGTGTGTTCTGCTTCTAATTACCAGGGCAGGTCAGTTTTTGATCTAGTGTTAGTCAAGCAATTCAGCAACCACTCTGAATAAGGACTACTTTCTCTGACAACGCTCTATAATTTGATAATATTCACTAGCTATTTTACCAGTATTTAATATTCTTGTGCTGTATTCATATGATAGATAAGACAGATAACTATGGGAAGCAAAGATTCGCTCAATAGAGGGACAACGTGGGATCTCGCCGCAAAGGGATGTGGTGGTTGCAAAGCCTCTCTACAGATCTTAAATCCATCGTCGTTTTCCACTGTACCTCATTTAGCCTTGTGTAGTCGATAGGTCTGAATCTATGCTAACCCCTTCAGTAGGATGACTTACATTTCTAATCTGTTCTTGCTGTTAATGGATGACTTTAAGTAAGCCAGGTGAGGCTACTAGTAATGCAAAGGTTAACGACGAATAGAATGCCCCTGTTATTCGAAAAGCATCTCCTGAGGTGAATAAAATTGACTGGAGATAGTAAAAATAAAAACGAATACACAGTATAGGATTGAAAGTGTTAAACCCACATTAGTTATTTCATAATGATCCTTTTGCGGTCAACAGGACTGGTGGGTGAAGGAGCCCTCTTGCTATCCTGTCTTTATCTTCAGCTTGAAGAATTAGATAAAGAGTCATAGTCTGTTCTGTAACAAACAGCCCCCAAAGGACCATTACGGTGGGTACGTTGCTGTTTGTTTCCTTTTGTACTTCCTTGTGTTCCTATTATAACCAGGAAAATAAATGTTTCTCACCTAACCCTGAATTGACGCCTGCGCCTCTGCAGCCTCCACACAGGTGCCGAGTCCTTACGTGACCACCACACCCTTTTGTACACAGGGTCCTCCGTGCCCCTCCAGCAGCGCCGGCCACAGGTACGTCTTAATCATGTCCTTGTCTGGGTCGGCGGTGTGGAAGCGAACGTGCATATCCTTCCTGTACGACCGCGTCTCGTAGTCGATGACGTAGGGTGGCGTCTGGTTGCAGAGTCCCCAGGCCAGACGTACACAGTCCTTGATGTACTGCAGCAGCCCCTCACACGTCTTGAGTGACGGGTAATCATACAGTGTGGCCCAGATCTGCTGACACACCTCCTGCGGGCAGGACGTGAATGCGTCAAGGAATTACCAGTCTAAGGGGTTTACTCTTGTCTTCCTAGTACAGTACGCTTAACAGCACCTCTTAAGCAAGTCATTATGCATATTACATCTACTTTTTTCGTGGATTGTACTGGTGTCTTTTGGATACTAATAAAAAAATAAATAACATAAGTGTATATTGAAATTCAATATATAAAAATAAGGCAGTAAGGAAGAGATGTTACCTTTAAATACATTGTGTCTGAATGACTCAAGGTAGTGGCAGGTAGACACAAGACTGAGGAGGAACATTCCAGAGCTGCCCAGCTTTGTATTGTATAAGAACGACAAAGAAATCCCTTAACTTCTGAATTAAATTACTAAGTAGATTCATAAAATAAACCTCCCAAGCCCAAAAGATTACATGAAGTCTCCGAAATTCAAAAGACTGTGAGAAGCCCTCTGAAGCCCAATAATACGAGAAATCTCCCAGACCCAAAAGAATACAGGACACATCCAAAGTCCACCAGTGTAAAAGAAATCTCCTACATCCAAAAAGGAATACAAGATGCCTCCTAAATCCAAAAGAGTACAAGATGCCTCCTAAATCCAAAAGAATACAAGAAGCCTCCTAAATCCAAAAGAATACAAGAAGCCTCCTAAATCCAAAAGAGTACAAGAAGCCTCCTAAATCCAAAAGAATAAAAAAACCTAGTACACCCAAAAAGGAATAAAAGAAGTTTCTTACACCCAAAAGAATACAAAAAGCCTCCTACACCCCAGAAAATACGAGAAGTCTACTAAGTCCAAAAAACTAATAGATGCCTCCAACGTCCAGAAGAATACAAGCAGCTCACGAGACCACAAAAATCCTCCAAATCCCCACAGATTAACAGCCATAATCAATCAGACAACAAACCATAATTTCTGTCTCACCTCCACGTTTTTCGAGAGGTCGTGCTTGTCGATGTTGCTGGTGATGAACTGGGACACAGCCTGTTCGAGTGGCTGTGTTGTGGTGTGGGAGTGTGTGGGGCTGGGGGACTCATTTTGTGGGGGCGGAGGGGGCACCTGAAGCACTCGTCGAACCTCCTCCCTGATGGCTTGGGCAGAGGATGAGACTGAACGGAAGGCCAGCTGAGTAAAAAAAAAAAAAAAAAAAAAAAAAAAAAAAAAGCATTATATTATAGGTCCTGCCAGTTCTTACCTGAATAAAACAATCTGGAGTTACCTACAGTGGAAAACCAAACCTGTCACGATCATAAGCTGTATCATTTTTTACACTTTCAGGTTCCTTTGAGAGAGGTGAAGTTAGTGAATGTACAGCGAGGTTAGATGGTGAGGAATTGGAAAATGTGAGTACGTTTAAGTATTTGGGTAGTGTGATGAGTAAGGATGGAGGTTTGGAGGGTGAAGTGCTTGAAAGGGTACAGCAGGGAAGAAAGGTTGCTGGTTCCTTGAAAGCAGTGATAAGAAACAGGGAAGGGAGCATGGAAGTGAAAAAGTTACTACATGACAGTATTGTGATACCAACTCTAACGTACGGAAGTGAAGCTTGGACATTGTTGGAAGGACACAAGTCAAGAGTGAGAGCAGTGGAAATGAGTTATTTAAGAGGAGCCTGTGGAGTCACGTGGAGAGACAGGCTGACGAATGAGGATATAAAGGAGCTTTGTGGTGTGGATGTGGATGTGATAGGAAGCGTTATGAGGAACACACTGAGGTGGTTTGGCCATGTGGAGAGGATGGAGGGTGAAAGACTGACGAAGAGAGTGTATGTGAGTGAGGTGGAGGGGGGAAGAGGGAGGGGGAGGCCGAGGATGAGATGGAGGGATGGGGTGGAGAGGTATATGAGAGAGGGGGGTGTGAGTTGGGAGCAGGGCAGTGAAATGGCGGGGGACAGGGCGACTTGGAGGCGATTTGTTTGTGGCCACCCCAAACGGGATTGAGGCGTCTGGCAATAGATAGATAGATAGATAGGTTCCTATGACTCACTCTTGGCTGAATGTGATAATGTTGCACAAGCTGGAATAAGTGGCTTTTGAAGTTTCGTAAAGCCCCTTTCTTCAAGATTTATTTTGTACATTACACCTCACATCCTTTTTTAACTTACTCATGCACACTATGTCGTATTAAAATGCTACAAACAACACAGATGAGAATGCTAACTGTAACATGCAATCGCTAAGGAAGAAATGTTATGAAGCCACTTTTGCTACTAAGAATACAGTTCAACATGTCCTTCAAAGACTATTCATAACCATTCCTTACCACGACCACGCTGAAGAGTAGCTTAGATTTCAGTTCTTCTGCGTTCTTGAGGTCGGGCAGGTCATCCAGAGCGTCCAAGGTGTCGACACGGGCCTGGGCGTACAAATTGCCGTAGCGCCGAACAAGGGCAGAGGGTCGACGCTCTCCCAGGCTCACGTTCTCCACACGACTGCTGCCCCTCTCACACCTGGAGGCACGGTCACCAAGCCTAGAAACGTCAGGATTTGTTAGAAATCATCAACATTAAAATCACCACCACCACCACCACCACAACCATCATCAACATCATGACTGGTATCATCATAATCACCCTAATTATCATAATTATCATTATCATCATCGTGGTCGTCATCCTTTTATTATACTTCATTTCAGCGAGTGTGGAAAATCGAGAACATTAGAGGAAAAATAAAATTTCCCTCTCTGCATTCTTTGCCTATCGATACGCATCACTCTCAATACATCCCTCCACCCTCATTTGTCTCTGCATCCCTCTCTTTCCATCTATCTTCCTCCTTCTCTTCGACTGCCTCACCATCTACGTATTCTAGAGCTTATTCCGCATTTCCTTTCTGAAGTTCGTCTCTCTACTTTCACTCCCTAATCAGAAAGACCGCACTAATTCGTTATACTCGTATGATACCTTTTATGACATTCTTTTTTGTTATTAAGTGTACAGAAAGTTACAGAAAAAGGGCTTATTAAAGTTCGGTTACTACTTATAAAGATAATCTGTCAAGCTTCGCCAACTCAGAGTACAATGCCAGCTAAAAAAGAAAACTGAGCCACATAACGAAGACTTGCTATACTTCCCTTCACATTAATTTCTCTCTCTGAATTCCTCCCTTCTTCATTCATCCAGTCATCTCAATCCCTTCTCCTCCTAGAGCTTCTTCATACTCTTCATACATTTCCATACTAATATCCTACACTGAATCCCCTCCCTCTCCTCAACATCCAACTACCCTTCTGCCGCAGTTCCCTCATTGCATTTCTCCTCTTTATTTCCCTCCCTACGATTCCCTTCAGGGCCTTCACGCTCATTTCTCACACTGAATTCCTTACTATTTATCCATCTCTCTCCCTTCCACTGACCCTTTTAACACGCTACGGTGGATGTGGCCTGCTTTTCCAGTGAGCCCAGATTTGAATCCCGGCTGGAGATGGGAACAGTTTAAGGATTTGAGTTCTGTTACTGATCTGGCAAAAGCCCCGCCGATATGTAAAAACACCCTAGCTAATACCAATACACCAGTTCTGTATGAGACAGTCTTCGCAAGTATTCAGTGTGGACGATGGGTGTTAGCGCCGAAGCCCCGCCGATCTGTCGTAAAAACACCCTAGCTAATACCAATACACCATTTCTGTATAAGACAACCCTCGCATTTATTCAGTTTGGACGGTGGGTGTTAGCGCAGAAGTGGTGACATGTGGAGGTGAAGTGCATAGGAGGACTGGTGGGCCTAAGGGAACGGGCTGTTGAGCCTATGCCCGGAGTAGCAAAATATCCTTGAGCTTCTACGTTTCCCTCTCTACACTGCTCGGTACCTATCCATGTTTCACTCTCATTACATCCCTTCACACTCATTTCCCACTGTAAATCTCTGTCTATCCCTCTCCCTCCCTCTCCTCAACACGCACCTTATCTTTGAGCTCCTCCCTACTTTCAATACATCCCTCTTCTTTCATTTCCCTCTGTGAATCCCTCTTCTGGCCTCTCCCCAACACGCACCTATCCTTGAGCTTCTTCTCTCGCTCCTGCATGTGAAGGATGGTCTGGCGTGCCTTGGTGATCTCTGCACGGAGCGTCTCCACCTCCTGCCTCAGCGCTGCAGACTCCCTCGCCCCTGTGGAGTGACCATAAGTGAGGACTGTATTCTCGTCTAGCAAGGAGGCTTCTGTTAATGATAAATAATAACTATATTAGAACTGAAATATATTACACAGTTGGTGCAGTAGTATTGATATATGTAACAGCCGGTAGCCAACATCACAAATGGTTTGAATACCAGCAGCAAAGTTCTAACCAAAAAGCAGCCAACAATATCTCGAAACCGTATTTCCACCGGGGTCCTTCTAATACACAATTTATTATCGTTATCATCATCCCAACCTCTTTTTTCCACGAAAGGATGGGGTGAGGTAGGATCCAGAAAAAAAAAAAGGAAAGCACAATAGAGAAAGAATAAACCAACAGCATGCTCAGTAAAATGGGCTAGAGACATTCACTCACGATTTACAGTCTTCCAATCCTGACTCTACCTTACAGGTGTAACCATCTGCACATATTGCATATTTCGATGTTCTTCTTTATAGATACACTTTACATTAACTACCAGACAGAGTCAATCCAATGATTATCAATATTTGAATGAATGAATATTTGATAATACAGAAGGTGGGACCTACCAGCAGTCACAGGTAGCTCGTGCCCTTTGCCACAACGCACACTGACTCCCACCACCATTCCCGACGACGAGGACGAAGATGACGATGACGACGATGCCTCCGCGTTCTTCCTACTTCCCTCTGGCGTCGGGGAGTCGCTCTTGGAGTCACCACCACCGCTGCCCTGACTCTGGGTGTCTGACGACCTGTGGGGGAAGTGGTGGTTATGGTTCGTCCAACTTAACTTGGCCGAGATTTTCGTCTTTTTGCAGGTTACATCTAGAAGTTCATGGCAGAACAAGACAGTACTATGGCTGTGCATTATTTCCATGGCACTTCTTCGTTAACAGCATCATATTCCAGTGTTAATATATTAGTAGAGATCAGCATTCATGATAGATGGCAGTTTTTGGATGTTAAAGTGAACAGAGAATAGTGGTGATGAGAATGCGATGTAAAAAAAAAACATGAAAATGTACACCTTTGATAGCCGCACCCACCCCTGCAGTATTGTACGGGGAAAGAAATAATTATTTATGGAGGAGGTGGGGAGGAAAATCTCGGTGGTCCCACCCTCCATAAAGTCTGGTGTGCCTAGGTAAAGATAATGGCGTGGTTCCTCTAGGGGTAGTACCCCCTCATGGGGAGTAGCCATATGGGGTCCTAAGCTGCCTGAAACGCGGCTGGGGTGAACGTCTACCAATATGCAAGATTCCGTGTTCCAACGCTAGGTTAAAGATCATGGCTGTGCGTAAAGATTTGATCAGAACCCACACCCCGCCAAGTCAGGGGTGGCTTCTGGTGGCCTCGCCCTGCCTAAAATGTAGCCCAAGTAAAGACCTACCATTGTGTAAAATGTCATGCTTTTAGGTAAAAAAAAAACACACAAAAACAAAACAAAACTGTGGCATTGTCTCCCTTGGAGACCACAACTCCCCACCAGTGAAGGGTGATCATAGGGGGTTCCACCCTGCCTAAAACGTGGCCGGGGTAAGAGAATACCAATATGCAAAATTTCTTGTTCCTAAGTTAAAAACTATGGCTATGCATAATGACCTGCCAGGACCTAGGTGGTCGCCCTTGGAGTGACCTTTGATTGTTCCACTCTTCCCACATCGTGGCCAAGATGAACATCAATAAATGCAAATCATGTTTTTGGGTTAAAACTTTGGCTGTAGATAAAGACTTAGTCCAAAACCACCAGGGGCTGCTTCTTCCCCACCCCCACCCCGTGTGGGGCTGCCCTTTGGGGATCCACCATGCTTATAACCTGGGACGAGTAAAGCTCTAACACTGAGCAAAAATTCTTGTTCCTAGGGTAGAGGGTATCTCTCGGAGATTTCACTCTGCCTGAAACCTGGCATAGGGGAAGGTATACCACTTTGTTCCATAAGGCCTGGGCCCCATTCTTCATGAAACTACAATAACCCTGTAAGTGAAAGATTCAGTGAAGGAATGAGTGACACAGTTAGGGACAATCACTACATTTCGCCGACCAAGTAGGAACGGTAAAAAATTTAGAATAAATGGATTAGTGTACGAGAGAGAGAGAGAGAG
>NC_137027.1:1967649-1987649 GCF_032717465.1 Coenobita brevimanus | reverse complement strand
CAGTTTTGTGACAGCAGAGGCTTCGTGTCACCTCTTCCTTAGCAATTTGTTTTGCACCCTCCACTTCATCACTTTCTTGTGTGTCAGCTGTATCGCCCTAAAATCGACCTGATTTGTCAATGGTATATAAGAGATACTGAGGTGCTATGTGCAGAATAAGTCAGGAAGAAAGAGGCATCACGAAATCTTCAAAGCCACATAAGTCCGTATTCTCGTCGGTTAAAAAGCTGCATAACACCTCTTCCTTGGACACTTATTTTTGGATATGGATATTTAATATCAATTTGTATGCTACATATGATAAGTATGGTGATATCTGACTGGTTTAAATGCTCAGAAGTGGGTAATAAGGAGAGATTAGTAAAATAAATCGCTCAGGAAGATGTGTTAAGGAGCTTCCTTAACCGACGTATACTGTATATATGGGCCTTAGAATACCGCAGGAAGACCAAGCCCTATATTCTTAAGGAGGCTCCCTAACATCTCTTCCTAATCGATTTATTTTGCGTATTACACATTATTACCCTTTCCCGTGTTATATAAATCCTTCTAATATCACCATCTGCACAGTGATGTAGAAAAGGATATGACAAAGCCACATTCAAAACTAAATCGCTAAGGAAGAGGTGCTAGGGAGTTTCCTTTAACCAATGTGAATACGGGCCCAAGGATAGTGTCGTCATAATGAGCACCTTGGACAAGCGGCCTTTGAGGGGTGCTTCCATCTTCAATAATATCGTCAAACTTCACCTTGGCGTGCTCTCTACCCTCGCCATTTTCACAGCCCGCCCAGTCTTTATAGTGAATCGCATTTGGTCGATCCTGAATCCAGTACGTCTGTCCTCCCCCTCTGAATATGTTCCTCTTTTCCACCACACCGATCGAGGGAGAGATATGAGGTCCACCGCCGACGATACCGGAGGGAATGTCTGAGAGAGAAGCGGAGAACTTGGAGAAAAGCCTGGTGGAGGAGGAGGGAGGGGGAGGCGTGTTCTGGAAGCCACGGCGTCGGCGAGGGGAGAACACGGTTAGCGGCTTTCCGAATATTTCCATTTTCTTTCCACGTTTCGATTTTCTTTTATTAGGCTGGCGAAGTACAAAAGTCAAAATCTGTGGTTTTAATGGGTTCCAACAAACAATCAATTAGCAGTGGTTGTAGGCAAGATCAGTTTTCTTGATTCACTTGGACAGACTTTACTGATGCCTGCTTGCTCGTATGTAATATTCTGTGCTGCACTTACAGATTGTTAATAGTCACTTAACAAGAGCAGCTGTAAAATGTGCTAGTTTGAAATGCACGGCACATCGTATTATCGAACATACTTCCAATGTCACCGTGTTTGCAGGCTAAGCGTCAGAGCTGCAAATGCCACTTGTATTGGTGAATCATCGGCAGTAGTAGAAGATGATGACCATGACCAGTGCATACATGATCACCACGCACACGCTGCTTAGTAAGATTAAACACAGCACACACACCAAACTGGCGTCACATGAGGCCATCACAGGAGCGTCACGGGGAAGGCAAGTGTCACAGTCGCGTAGATGAAGATAACAGTCAAGTACTTTAAGGTCAGCATAGGGGCCTCACAGATATAACTAAACGACAGATGTAGAGAATGAAATGGGAGGAAAATATTAACTTCTCTGACATAAAATACACATTCAGCCAAGCCCTCTCCTAAGCTGGAGTTCAGTTCCACATTCCTCGTTAGATTTTCACACACATTGAGGACCGACTAAGTTGATTAAGCGCGTCACAAGAGATAGGGAAACTGCCAAGAATTATTTATCTGAAGATGTGGACCTACGATGCCACTACTGAACTGGCAGGAAGGAACTCAGTAACCATCAGATACGTCAACGTGTCGAGGTGCGGGTCAGGAGTGCACCAGCTACCGTCAGACGATTTGATTCAGCTCAAGGTGTTTCTCTGGGACTGTCGGTGTGCTATCATCTGAAGGAACTGGGTCACTCACACAGCTTGAATACTTAGTCGCTGTTTGCATAAATTTCAGTGAGCCTTGACTATGAGGTAGGAATGAGTCTCCTTGGTTACTAGAGAAATCAATCCTTCAGTCTGATTACACCTAGCAATTAATCGTGTTAAGGGGGGTCAGGGATCTTTATCAGGTGAGAGTAAATGCACTATAGTGAAGAGTCTTGATTATGAGGTAGAAGAGTCTCCTTGGTTACTAGACTAATTAAACCCTCAGTCTAATTACACATGGCCATCAGCAGAGCTAAAAGGGGCTAAGGATTTGTGTCGGGTGAGAGTAAGTGCACTGTAGTTAAGGTGCCATTGAGCACGCACTGACCCAACACACGACACCACAAACCGAGCGGCACTGGACTGGTCGGCCACACAACGCAACCCGGACACTGCACACATAATACCCTTCACTTTGCACCTTCACTCCTCACCTCGTCCACTTAATTTTATTGTTACGGCCACAAGACAATTTCATTCAGCACCGGGAAAGCTTTTCGAGCTGGGGTGGCTAGATATAGCCTTAGTTAATGAAATCGTTTAGTGGAAGTTTCAGTAATATGTGGTTAAGTCCTTCAGCCCAAGGACGCAATTTTCGTTTTAGTCTTGCCACCTCCAGACGATTTTATTTAGCTCAGTAAAGATCTGTAGCAGTGAGGGAGTATATTCAGGGTATATCTACCTCCTATCAAAGGAAAAATCTATCCAGAATTGGGTAAAACCGTCTGGAGATAGCAAGAATAATATAAAGTGCATGTCGCCCTTCAGTCAGAAAGACGTATATTCAGTTTTATTATTGGCGGCTTCAGACTATTTTATTCACCTTAGAAAAGACGTTTCGAAACTAGAGGAAACAGATGACGAGTTGAATCAATCCATTAATACAAGGAATAAATAAAATAGTCTGGAAGTAGCGAGAATTAAATAAAAAAGTCACTGAATAGAAGGGGTTTAGCTCTCACACTTTACACAGATAAAAACTTAGCCTCTCAGTGCAAGAATAGAGTATAGAGGATGTGCGCAAAGATGTAGGATATTACAGCGAGGACTGAAAAACACGCTAACGATACAAGGCAGTGGATAGCTGTTGAAAGACGATACGGTGGGCGTGTGTGTGTGTGTGTGTGTCTGTGTGTGTGTGTGTGTGTGTGTGTGTGAATAAACCAGCATGTGCTTTAGTCTCTGTCCGTAGGCCTATGTATATGCAAGAGTGTTTGTGCCTTTGTGTATATTTTCGAGGGCATGTGAAGTTCTCTAGCACCTCTTACAACTTTTTCTCTGTTCATAGGTATTTATTGTAGAGGTTGTTTGTTTTCCGAAAGTCATGCTGATATACTCTTAATTTCTGTTAATGTATATAATTTTTTTTATTGTAAGAGTCGTCTGTTTTCCATACTTAGTGCTGATGTGTTCTTATAGGATACCAGCAATACCGACATCAAACAGATATACAAAATGATGAAGAGCTTTTAAGTGCTATACAGAAAACTAGTGGCCACGGGGTGCCTGGGAGCCTCCTACACCCACTAGAGTACGTCCTCCAGTCTGAGTCATAGTCAGCCACGTTATCACATTACTTATGCTGTAACCCATAATCTGTTATGTTCTGTCTATTGGTTACGTTACTTTCTGTCTATTGGTCAGCTGACATTCTATCTATTTGTCACCTTACGTTCTATTTAGTTGTCAGGTAACGATCTATCCATTTTTTTTTTTTTGTCATGTTCTATCTATTTGTCAGCTCATATTCTATCTGTTGTATTTCATCAAGTTTGTCAGATGAAGTTCTATCCATTTGTCAAGTTATTTTTTGTCTGTTTATCAACTTACATTTTTTCTGTCAGTTGTCCCTTACCAAATTTGTTCAGGTTACGTTCTAGTTGTCAGGTAACGTTCTACCCATTTGCCTTAGCATTACTGTGAAGCTACGTTTTGTTACCCTATACCTGTTGAGACATCCGTTGAGAGGTGGCCTCGATAGAACGATATCTCAGAGTTTATGTCATTTGTTCATACTTCGGAACGACCCTTTCCCCTTCTCTCATCCATCCCACCACACACACACTCTCACACATAAAGGCACACACACACATACACACGCGCGCGTGCATACCTACTTTCCTACCTACATGCATCTATGCATATATACGACGTACACACATAACATAATACATACATACATACATACTGTACTTACAGGTAGACAACAGACACACACACACACACACACACACACACACACACACACACACACACAATATCTATTTTTTCACCAGTTGCCAGACAAGTAATCTAACAAAAAAAAAAAAAAAACTCCTCCAAGCCTCTTTACTACAGTCCATCACCGCTGCCTCCCGCCATTCCAAGCCACCCTCCTTCATATACAGCTGCGAACAAAAATACTGATCCACTTAATAACGACTAATAAAGAAACTGTCACCAACAACTTTCGAAACCCAGTGAGGCTATCTTGAGAGCCTAATAAACTTTGTATGGTCATGGTCAGGATAATTTTAGTGCTCTCTCCCAGGTAACTCCAGACGATTTTATCCAGCTGAGTGTGTCACAGAAGCCTGGGAGTGTACCGTCAAATAGTAACGACGAATAACTTTAGCATTTTATTCCAGTTAATCTTAGACAAGAATATTTAGTTGAGAGCGAGTCGTAGGAGACGGACAGTGTAGCCGTTTTTTGCCAAACAGTATTTCTTCTTCTTTCGCTCTGGAACATACTATACTGAGGAAAATCATCCTTTTTATACACACACAAAAAATCTCAAGTCTTATAACTCGCAAGCTTCTTTCATACAGAAAACTAATGAACAAAAAAAGGGAGCCAAATTCAAGATCAGTTCACTGCAAGATCCCTGGACACACTACTTTTATAAGTTATAAATTCTGTCTATCTATCTATTTATCTATCTATATGTATATGAACACAATAGGGAGGTTAGACTTAGGAAGACAGTTCCAGAGTAAACCAACTGCGTACATGAACGAATTAGAATACCGGCTGACTTTTGTATTAGAGAGTTGGACAGAAAAGGGGACGGTTGATTTGAACTGCTTAAAATTGCACGACATCAGCCGAAAGAAAATGTAAAGTTCACATTTCAATGGTAAAACACAAGATACGATGTTAGCGTCGAGTCTTCTGGTATTAGAGTTAGCGAGAAAGTAGGCAACACGGGTGGTGAAAGTAGCGGGCACGAGAGAGAGAGAGAGAGGGAGAGAGAGAAAATAATACAAACATTTGTAGATTATACTGACGACGGTTCTTCACAGGTGACCCGACTTTATTAAAAAAAACTCATTTTCTGATTGCAAAAATTCTCTTCTTTTGCGCTCTTCGTACCGTTCATAACGTACTTTGTCTTCCCATATACAACCCAGCCCACTGCTCACGTACTGCGAGAACGACTCAACGGTAACAGGGATACTCTGCATTATATTTTAACCTCTTTCATGCCCTTTAAGATCTACTTTTTCGCGTCACTTATTACATGATCATAGAGTCATGCAATAAGGCACCCAAAATAATCCTCGCTCCTCACAAATCAGACAGAACCGTCCCTGCAACACAGGGCAATGGAGATGGCTGTATATGATACTCCCGTATACTCCTGATAGTCGCAGGCTTAGACCATAAACCGCGAAGGGAAGGGAAGACTCCATTTTTGTCACGCATTTGCGGAACCGCTTTGCTTATTAATTTTTGATCAACCTGTATACCACATTAGGCTACTGGGCGTAGTTAGCAGTGGCAGAGGCTAGGTATATTTCATCAGTTCCAAGGTTTTTATTCATTATCGTCAACAACTAGAGGCTTGCTTGTTCTAATTTTGTTCTTGATGTAGTCTATGACGTCGTTGGTATATTTCTTAGTTTTAGTTACATAACTATTTTTTTCTTCTCCTTTTTAATACTGAGTGTTTCTAGTGTTACTTATTTTATCCTGCAGTGCTGGCCATAGTGCCTGAATTGCAGTGATGGAACAGGAAACAAGCATTGCATTAATTTGTGCTGCAATAATCCACAAAAGTAGCGTATTTGATTACCAAACCATCACCGTACTGACGTCACAACACCCACTGTACAACCACAAGGAAAACAGTAACATGGTAACATGGTCGATTAAAAAAAAAAAAATAAAAAAACATGGTTACGTTACCACAGCTGACGTCTTCTGATTCTCGGCCGACCTGGTAAATACTCCTAAGCTTAAAATAAGTGTCAAGGAATCTGTTTACGCCTCTGTCTTCACCCATACATCAACCCAAGACTTCGCAACACAGTCATCATTAAAGTGAAAACATACGAAAACTAGAATGGCACTCAGTAGAGCGCATACCCCCGCCATCAACATCCATGCAATATTCACTGAAAAATTTATGAAAATGTCGAAAAACGCCCTATCTCGCAATGTTAAAGAAAAAAAAAATCCTGGATCCGCACTTTTACCCGGATCCGCACCAAAATTTAATGGAATATATTCTGGGCCAAGACCCATTCTTCTACCAAGTTTCGTGGAAATCCGTCCAGTAGTTTTTGTGTAATCTTGCTCACGAACCAACCAACCAACAAACAAACAGACAGGGGTGAAAACATAACCTCTTTGGCGGAGGTAATCAGTATGACTCAAGGAGAGAGTTAAAACTGTGGAAACCTGTTTATCGTAAAATTTAAATCGTAAAATTAAACTGATAAGGATCCCGTGAAAGTACGATTCCCAATTACATTTCTTAGTGACAACAGCGACAAAGGCTGGACGACCATATTCTATGTAGCTCTGGAGATTCCTTAAAGCCTCTACTTTTGCGATTCATTCTGCGCATTACACCTCGGTACCCTCTTGTATGTTATTGGTGCAAGCTAGGTTGTTATGAGAGAGAGAGAGAGAGAGAGAGAGAGAGAGGGGTGTAATCTACTAGAGAAACTCTGGTGTGGTTGTGGTGGTGGTGGTGGAGTCTAGTAATTGTGGTGCTGGACTGAGATGTGGCATGGATAGCCTGAACCCCCCCTCCCTCCATCTCTCTCTCTCTCTCTCTCTCTTATAAACACACACACACACACACACACATGCGTACACTGTCTGTTTGTCTGTCTGTGTGCTAGTCTGTCTCTCTCTCTCTCTCTCACACACACACACACACACACACACACACACACACCCTCCTACACCATTCTCTACACACATAATGTACACTTAACACGCGAGACACAATATGCACACAACACAGCAACACTACAATTACCAAAGCGTCAACACAACCCTAAATCAAGCGAGAAAGAAGACAACTCAAACGTTCATCTTTATTCTTCTTCACTCCCTTTCTCCTTTATTTTCTTCTCTATTTTCTTTTATATTTTTCTCTTTCTATCTGGCTAAGGTCTGACATGCATCTTGTTTTCTAAGTATATATCTTCATTATATTTTCTCATCCTTTTCACCTTTTTTTGCATCTTTCTTTTATTGAGTCTGTTTTCTTTTTCCTCTCCATTGGCAAAAGTTTTATATGCATTGCTCATTTTTTCATGTACCCATTTCTACCCCTTTCTTTTCTTTGTCTTCTGTTTCATCTGACATATATTCTTTTTTCTCTCAATCTGGCAAATGTTCTATGTGACTCCTTGTTTTCTCATTTATTCCCTCATCTATGTGGATCTCTGTCTCTGTCTGTCTGTCTGTCTGTCTGTCTCTCTCTCTCTCTCTCTCTCTCTCTCTCTCTCTCTCTCTCTCTCTCTCTCTCTCTCTCAGACTGCCAGAGTAATACACACCCTTCTCTCATTCATTCCTTCATAACCCACGCACACGCTGAATCTAGTCTACAGCCAGCCGCTCTACCCCGTTCAAGGTGACCCCCTGCATTCCTCCCGGGAGAAAACTGAAGTGCGTCACCAGAGAAAACGCACCTTCACTTCTCTTTGTTTTAACACACACTCTCTTATTTTTTCCACGAATTGGGGATGGGAGTTTCAAAAATAATTACAACCAACTCCCTCTCGTAACTTGATTTTGATTTGCAGGAAGAGTAGGAGACGTGGGAAGTTTCTGTACCACCCTTGCTTCGTCCATCCTTCAAAAAATCTGGGTACTAGAAATTTATCGTATGTTTTTGAATTCGGTGCCAGAATCTTAAATTTTCAGTGATTCTTCCTCAGATCCAACCTCAACTGTCCTGTCACTTCGGAAAATCTGTCTGTCCGGTCTCTGCGCGATAAGGAGAACGAGAAAAAGAGATATATCAGAATCTAAATAAATAAGAAATCACTATTTCCCGATGGTCTTGTATAAGCAGTTCATGTGTTCAGTGACAAATCCAGCAGTTTTCCTTATTAACTATCTGGACCGTTACAAGCAAAAATTCGCCTACAGTTCCCAGCCAGAATTGTGTCTCAGCTTCCATATTTCTCATTCCTCCCTGAACGTCAAAGTATCCTTCCTTCTCATACTCCTCTTTCTCTCTAGTCTCTCTCTCTTTTTCTAGTCTCTCTCTCTCTCTCCGATCATTTTTTTTAGCATTTGCATTTCTAATTTAGCCGTCTTAATATTATCCGTAGCTTTATACCCATTTGAGAAGTTATGCACAAGATCTCGCTGCGGCTGTTGGGGTCGGTGTAGCAACAGATGAAAATGGACGCCAGATAGGTGGTTTTTCAGGCTCTAGTCTCCTTAGAACCTACTCCTGTTAGATCAGATGTACAGGGTGGTCTATACACTGCACAACTCAAAGCTCGTGTGTTGCGGGGACGGCCCAGTTAGATTAGCAGTGTGTACCCTGTATAATTTTCTGCTGCCCCTTTATTGTTTTCATAAGTTATAGAGTTTGCTTATTTACGTTCCTAGATTGCATTGTTTCTTAGCAATTTCACGAAACATCCGAAACATCTTGGCTCCTCACACCAGTAGACTGATCCGTCCCCGTAACCCACAAGACTGGAGAGTGCAACATGCGGTCGACTATCCTGTATATCCAAGTGAAGCATCAGCAAAAGGGTAAGAGAAATCCAACGTTTCATACTCTGCTCTAATTTGTAGCTTAATATTTTTGGCCAGTGTAGAGCTGTCTTTAGTGCGGAAATAACTGACTAAATGTACAGACCTGAATGAATGAAAAGCAAAGGATGCAAACGTTCACTGTCTGTTCGATATATGTCTGAATGCACACTGTTTTAAAAAAGCGCTGAGGCTTTAGGAAGGAACGGACGGAAATGCCGACACACACACACACACACACACACACACACACACACACACACACACACACACACATACACACACACACACACACACACACACACACACACACACACACACACACTGTCTGTCTGTCTATCCATTTGTCTGTCCGTCTGTTTGTCTGTCTGTTTGTTTGTTTGTTTGTCTGTCTGTCTGTCCGTCTCTCTCTCTCTCTCTCTCTCTCTCTCTCTCTCTCTCTCTCTCTCTCTCTCTCTCTCTCTCTCTCAGACTAGGCCTCCAAGCGAGGACCAGTTGAAGGCCTAAATTTATGGGTTTGAGAGCAAGTCGTGGGAGAGAGTTTGGGATGCTGGTGGGAAAGGTGGGGCTGAGATTTGAAAGTAAAGAGAAAGGGATGGATGGATGGAAGAGGGAAAGAGGCTATTATTGAAGTTTAAATGGAAGAAGAAGAAGAAGAAGAAGAAGAAGAAGAAGATGATGATGAAGACGGAGAAGAAGAAGAAGGAAAAAAGAAGACGAAGAAGATGATGAAGAACTGACACGCCCTTTCGTATCTCAACTTAACCCCTTCACTGCAATGACGTATTTTATATTCTATTATTGTTACCACCTGACGATTTGGTTCAGCTCTGGAGAGAATTTTAGAAGCCGAGAAGTCATATATAACCATCATTAAACCCTTCCGTTCTGAGGCGCACTCCGTTATAAAAAAAAAAAATCGATGAAATACGGCCTCGGAAAGAAAGGGTTAACCAATTTATTTCTCTACATGGCAAGGTAATATCCTCTTGTCTGTGTTTCTGCAATCTGAGACGGTATTAGAGAGACAAATAATAGCTTTAACAAGAGAACAATAGGCTATAATATATCACATACATCACTGAGGAAGAAGTGTTAGAATGTCTCCTAAGCTGGTTAAGTATACGGATCCCAGGTGCAGCCTAGGTCAAAGGTGAGCGTAATTTTTCACCTCTTCTACTTCTCATTTTCATCTGCCTAATATTCTAAAGCTGAGAGAGGCTTGGTATGTTTCCCTGTCAACATATGGTTTTCTGTGGATATCATGTGTCCGGGAGGAAAGTGAAGGACATGACTTAAGTGTAAAACAGATGCATGAGATCTGACACAAAACACATCAACATACTCAATATAACACAACACAACATAGTCCACAAACACTAAGCACGGCACAACACCACATCAATATCATTAATCATAGCACAACACCCCAGCACACCATAACAACACAACACTGCAACAGCACAACGCACCACGACACACTCAGCACAGCACAATTACACCTCAGCATACAATAATCACACCTGGCAAGTCCCGGATTACGATCGTCGCGCGGTCAGTGCTCCGGTACCCTTTGCAGCGCTGAAAAATGCTAAAACACCTGATTAGTGAAAGTGGCCCACCAGACAAGTCAGTGAAGAAGGCTCGGGTTTTATGCATATTGACTGCACGGGATCTTTAGGACAGGCAATTAAGTTTTCAAAGTCCAAGTTTTCCCCTAGAACATAACCCTTAATAGTCTGTTTACATCAAAGTCCTTAACAGCTACAAAAAAGCTACGTAAAAGCAAACAAACAAGGGGATGGATACAAAGCTTGCACAATCATAGAAACAACAAAAAAGCTGCCTAAAATTAAAAATCTAGTGTGGGATCACAAGCCTTACACAACCACACAAATGATTACCAAAAAAAACCTGGCTAGAAAAGTGCCTCTGCTATCGGTCGCATTAGCAAGCCAACCATTAAAAAAAAAAAAAAAAAAAAAACTGTCTCTGGTTGAAAGCAAAATCTACATTAAAATCCTGACCTGTTGTTTTGAAACTTGCCGGTTCTTACGGCCTATATTTGTGAGGTTTTAGGGCAATTATAGGCATGGTGTTATTGTACCAGTTTGCCTAGTTTCAAGGAAAGTAAAAGTGGAGTATTAGGGCAATGATATACGCGGAGAATTGACATGCATAATAAAGGAAGGCGTTTTTCTTTTAATGTATGATTTCAGGTCATATGAGTCTGAGGCAAAGAAATGCAAGATCGTATACAGCTTACTGTTTAACTTCGCCGTTCTAATAATGCACATATCTATGGTTCTTTTACTCGCCAAAATTTTCGCTAATGTTTGTGGAAGCGGAAACTGGGGTGGACGCTTAGGTGGTTAGCGTCTTTAAAAACCAGAGACTGGGGATACGTTCTTTAGTCAGTCCTTCACTTGTTCCATGTGATCGAACCATCTACAGAATCGCAAGACGTCATCGTACCGAAAGAGTTGTAAGTACGGTGGCATCTAAACGAAATAAAGGCGTTTACTAGGGAGGGGAATACACACACACACACACACACACACACACACACACACACACACACACACACACACACACACACACACACACACACACACACACACACACACACACTACAACCAGAGTGAATGTAGTCCTCTGTGAATGCTCCGTGTTTCTTTACAATCGCCAGGCAATAGCAAGAATATAATTAACAAGAAAAGTCATCGCACTGGACTGCTTAGATGCGCAAAGGTTGGACACTTAACAGTAAAGCATTATAGCGATAAAACACACATTCTACAAGTTTAGTGGCTGTAAACTGAATGCTCTGTTTGTGCTTACAGTATCCAGGCAGGAGCGGGAATGTAACAAACAAAAAACAAAGGAAAATGTTATCGTGCCGGAACGTTTAGCAGCGCGGTGATTGGAGACTAGAGAGTAAAAGAGAAAAACGCACCTTCTACAGCCAAAGTGAATGTAGGTTTCTGCTGGGCGCTCCGTGTGTGTGTTGGTAAAGAGAGGTCAGTGGGATGGAACACGCTGCTTGACATGGGTGGACGAGTGCAGGCGGGTAACATTATTATTATTATTACTGCAAACTACTTTCTACTGAAGAAGGTATGGCATGATTGTTAGTATTGCTGCTGGAAGCTGGTGGCCTGGTCTTTCTAATCCACAGATGCATTCCTCCAAGAAGAAGAGGAAGAAGAAGTAGAAGAAGAAATAGTAGTAGTAGTAGTAGCAGTAGCAAAAGAAGAAAAAGATGATGATGATGATGATGATGATGATGAATATGATGATGATGATGATGTTGAAAAATAATAAGTACAAAAGGGCCATTCCGGAGGACAATCAGTATTTGCTAGCTCCCAATCTCCCCCTGCAAAACTCCATACAACAGTCACAGTCCATCCAGGTCCCTAATTTTACTGCCAAGCGAACATCTCCTCTCACCTAAGACCCACTCCAATGTCCCTGCTTCGGGGCTGTGGATATTAAACCAGTAGATAAAAAAAGAATAACAGGAAAATAAAAAAGGCTGCCATATTAGTGTGACGAAAACCTTTGCATCAAAAAAAAAATCGCCTTATTTAGTGTGAGGTGACATACTTGCAACCTGTTTGGGGAATGGGCTTATCTATGTATCTATTTATCTATCTATCTATCTATCTATCTGCTATATCAATATGTATGTATGTACTGTACGTAAGCTCTATATGTATATATCCACACACACACACACACACACACACGTCTTTAACAGTCGTTCTAACAACAGCACAATCTCTCATTTACTTAACCATTAAATTGCATAGTTTCTCTTCACTGAACCAAACCGTCTGAAGTCAGTGGGAATAAAATAACTAATCACAACCATCACAGTAAGTCGGATATAAAACTGCTTTAACCTTTTAATTGCCAAGGGTTTTACTGCGCTAAATAAAATCACGTGCGAGTTGGTGAGAGTATAAGAAGTTTGCTTATCGCTGTAAAAAGAATAAAAACAAGAAGCGGTGCTAAGGCACAGCAAACCCGTCCCCGGCAGTCATTTTTAGTGCTGACGTATAAACACAACAGGATATCTTCAGTGTCATATATCAAGTAAATCGGGTGAAAATTGGCGATTTTATGCCCATTTGAAATTTTAGACCCTACGCACCTGACATTGACTCCCTACCACTAACTGAGGGGGTGATCCCCCTGATGTGAGGCATGCTCTAGGATGTAGATTTGAAAGATGCGCCTTTAGGTTTTGGTTTCATTTTGATATGACGTATTTGAAAGGAGTTATGGCGATTTTTTTTTTTTTTACATTTTTGGGGCCTAGAGCCAGGGCCTTGGCCCAATTTGGCCCAAAATTCAACCAGGTGATCAGAAGGTCATACCTCATCATACCCGTAATTTTAGTCAAAATCGCACCAACAGTTTTTGCTTAAAGTTATTAACAGACAGACAGACAGACACATAAACAAACAGACAGACAAACCGAGTGAAAATGGCTCGGGGACGAGTAATAAACGAATATCAGAAAGATACTAAGGTGGATGCAGTTGCTTGAAATCCCATAATGGGTGACGAAGAATGAGGGGAGAAGGAAAAGGAAGATGAATATGAAGAGGATTAGGAAAAGGGAAGGAAAATGAAGAGAATGAAGAGGAGAAAGGAGGAAAGGAAAAACAAAGAAGAGGAAGAAGAACAGGAAGGAGGAAGGTAAGGAAGAGGAAGAAAAAGAAGTTTAGTTTGAAAGAGCAGGGAATGAGAGTTAAAATATCAGTCAAGAAAGTTCAAAGAGGTTTATACGCCTCCCCCCCAAAAAAAAATAAATAAATAAATAAAAAGAAATCGGATAGGATGTGAGATAGACGAAGAAACATTAAATTTATTTCTAAGGGCCTACTACCAGGAAAGTGCCGTAAGCCTGTGTGGTCTGCAAATATAAGTAACTATGTAATTCTCTCTCTCTCTCCCACAAATTTAACTTGCTTTTATCCCGTCCTCTTTCTCTTGATGTCTTACTTTTCCATCTTCCTTTACTCTCTCTCTCTCTCTCTCTCTCTCCTGATCTTGTTGTCAGCACATTTTACATTTTTTCCTCCATACCTCAATTGCTATATATTCTGTCATTCATTACTCCCCCCCTCTCTCTCTTTTTTTTTTTTCTCTCTCTCTACGCTTTCTCCACCCTGTCCTGCCCTCGTTACCGCACACTTTAACTAGTTTTTGCTCATCCTCTCTCTCTCTCTCTCTCTCTCTCCTGGCCTGGAACGAGGAGCGAGGCTGGTGTATCGCTAAAAAAAATGCCAGCAAGTGTAATGGCATGAGCCGAGAGAAATTCAGGAAGTAATAAATGCCGCTATGTTGAAAATTATACTGAAAATATGCTGACAATGTTTGAAATTACACTGCAAAAATGCTGACACTTTAAATTTACACGACAATATGCTGACAATGATTATAATTACTCTGAACTTATGCTGACGTTTAAAAATCATTGAAATGATGCTGACCATGTTTTAATTTACGCTGAAAATATGCTAACAATGATCATAATTACTCTGAACAAATGCTGACAATGTTAAGAATTACGCTGAGGATATGCTGCCAGTGTTTAAATTAGACTGAAAATATGCTGACTGTTTAAAATTACACTGACAATATGCTGACCATGTTTTATAATGCGCTGAAAAATATGCTGACAGTTTTAAATTATACTGACGATATGCTGACAGTGTTTAAAATTACCCTGAAAACTGACGAATAAGTTGGAAATTATGCTTTAAAAAAATGCCCACAACTGTAACTGGCCTTACGGGAGAAATTTCGGAAATAAGACATGGCCCTAAGTTGGAAATAATCAATGCTGCTTAGACGGAAAGTAACAATGCTGCCAGATCGAGAAATAAATGCTGTCAGTTGGAAATTATGCTGGAAAAAAAAAAATCTATGTGAAAGACTAGGGAAAATTTCGGAAAGAGCGAATGATAAGAAGTCTGAAATGATACCAATGTGTTATTTGAATATGGGGGATTGATTTTACCCGAAGTCCATGATTATGCAGAGAGAGAGAGAGAGAATGAATGAATGAACAAGGAAATTTCGTTAAGTACAGTAATAATTGTAGCTAAGTCGCCATTCAACACCTGGGAAGCTTCAGGAACGGCCATGCTTCGTTGGAGCTTAAAGTTCACGAGAAATGAGCGTTAAGTGAGGGTCTGGCTTTGGGAAATTAAATAAAAACGGAGAGAGAGAGAGAGAGAGAGAGGGGGGGGGGGAGAGGAGAAAGTGAAACGAAAGCAGTCCCAAATTAACCCTTCCAAAGTGAGGACCCGAACTATGCCATCGTTATCTAGTCTTGAATTTGGTGACATTTTTTCTGTTTTCTCTCTCTCTCTCTCTCTCTCTCTCTCTCTCTCTCTCTCTCTCTCTCTCTCTCTCAGTTTATCATTGTTATTTCCATCCAACAATACCCAGCATAAGAGTGTTCACTGATGTTGAAGGGGTTAACAAAGGCTACTGTTTATCATTCCGGTCTGAACCTTTCCTGTCCCGAATAAAATGGCCCGGAGGTAGAAAGAATAGCCACCTTCCCTCCTCCTCCCCCCAAAAAAATTACTGAAGGAAAAGACAGCATTGTTATCACCACCTACCGTTCGTATTCTGTTACATTAATATTCACTCATATTTGTGAAGTCTTTGATAGCTACGAGAGAAGATAAAAGATAAACGAGCAATCTCATAAGCAGATTAAATTTAGAAGAGTTGACAGTAATGCAGTACGTGGTAAGAGTGAGATGAGAATGTAATGCCGCGTCTAATTCCCGTTTTCTATGGTCAGCTGAAGGGGGGGGTCTTCATCATTATTCTGTAGTGAACCGTATTTCTTCTTTGCCACCCACACTTCCTAACACCTTCTCCTCGGCCATTTATTTTGCGTGATACATCTTAATATACTCTTCTGTGTTGCTTATATCTTTGTAATATCGATAAAGGTTGTATCAGCGGCATGACTGTGTGTGTGTGTGTGTGTGTGTGTGTGTGTGTGTGTGTGTGTGAGAGAGAGAGAGAGAGAGAGAGAGAGAGAGAGAGAGAGAGAGGGTCATATATGCACATGTGAGTATGCGCGCGTGCGTTTATGAATGAGTACGTGTGTGTGTGTGCGTGCGTGTATGCGTGAGTGTGTGCATGCGTACATGTATGTCAGTGTGTCTGTTTTTATGTGTCTGTCAGTCAGTCAGTCTCTCTGTCTGTCTCTCTGTATGTGTGTGTGTGTGTGTGTGTGTGTGTGTGTGTGTGTGTGTGTGTGTGTGTGTGTGTGTGTGTGTGTGTGAAGGGTTGAGTGTATTGTGCCTGGTATATGCTAATCTTTCCAAGGTGGGTAATTTCAGGCCGTCACTCATCACCTTTCCTGGGGTCAGCACTAATTACGCCTCTCACTACTCACACCTCATACTTCACACTCACTTCCTCATACCTCACACTTACTTCCTCATACCTTACACTCACTGCCTAATACCTCACACTCACTTTCTCATACCTCCTGCACAACCGCTCATCCTTCCTACTCCACCCCTCACATCTCGACTACTAGACACAAGTAATTATATAAAAGGGAAAAAGTATGAGGCAGGCAGACCCACCCCAGTGTTATAACGTCACGTAATGAGGAATGTGACGTGGCAGTAGTCTCTCTCTCTCTCTCTCTCTCTCTCTCTACAGAACAGGGGTACAGTATGTTAACTTACAGAACAGGGGTACAGTATGTTAACTTCACAGATTTTATTACCGCATCCTGTTTAACCCAGTAATAATAGAACAGTATTAATGAGTGAGAGACTGACGAGGAGAGTATATGTAAGTGAGGTAGAGGGGAAGAGAGGGAGGGGAAGGCTAAGGATGAGATGGAGGGATGGAGAGGAGAGGTATATGAGAGAGGGGGGTGTGGCAGTGAAATGGAGGAGGACAGGGTGACGTGGAGACGATTTGTTTGTGGCCACCCCGTACGGGATATAGGCGTCTGGGAGTAGATAGATAGATAGAGTAATGTGTGTGTGTGTGTGTGTGTGTGTGTGTGTGTGTGAGAGAGAGAGAGAGAGAGAGAGAGAGAGAGAGAGAGAGAGAGAGAGAGAGAGAGAGAGAGAGAGAGAGAGAGAGAGAGAGAGAGAGAGAGAGGAATTATGACACAAAAGTAATCAAATCAATAGGCGCACGATGATGGAAAGAGCAGGGAGGAAGCAGAGCCGAAAAAAAAAAAAGAATGCGGACTTATAACAACAGGAAACAGCAATCACAGAGGCATTCCTCCTTCAAACTTCAGGCTACAGCAGTTCAATCTAATGACATAATTTTAAATGAATGAAAGACACCTGTACTCTGGTGTGTGGATTTTTTTTTATTATAATTAATCTTTCCTTCCTCAACTGATTTCTGAAAAAGAAAATATACCAAACAAGTCAGATCACCACCAAAATTTTATCAACTCTTCCTTGGCCAGTGACCCACATATCCACAAAATTTAACTAAAATCTATCAATAACTTTTTGAGATATCTTGTGAAAAAAAAAAAAAAGTCCTGAACTCGAACTCAGACCACCACCAAAATTAAAGCAACTCTTCCTTGGCCCATGACCCACATATTCCTAAAATTTAACTGAAATCCATCAATAACTTTTTGAGATATGGACAAAACAAACACACAAACAGCTAAATAGGGGTGAATACATAACCTTCTGCAGCTTCGTTGAGGAAGGTATAAAAAAAAAAAAAAAAGGATATCCGTGCATATAAAAGGAGGAGGAAGATGACGACGATGATGTTGACGATGATGATGATGATGATGATGATGATGATAAGAGGGAGAAGAAGGGTTAGTGGTGTGTGGTGAGGTATGTGTGGAATGAAAGGTAAGGAATGTTAAATACCAGGTTACACGATTACTAGAGAGTGGCCTGGGGATGCTTAGGGCGGAGAGAACGAGAGTAAAAAAAAAAAAAAAAAAAAAGATGGAAAAAAAAAGCAAGGGAAAAAGGGAGGGATGAGAGGAAGAACGGAAAGAGCGAAAGGAGGCAGAAAGGAAGGAAGGAAGGAAGGAAGGAAGGAAGGAAGGAAGGAAGGAAGGAAGAAAGAAAGGAAGGATGGAAGGAAGAAAGGAAGGAATAAAGAGTACGAGAAAAGGAATGAAAGAGATAGGTAAGGAAGGCAGGAAGAAAAGAAAAAAGTAGGGGAAAACAAGGAAAGAGAAGAAAAGAAATAAAAGTCAGAGAGAGAAGCAAGGAGGGAAGGCGAGAAAGATAGGAAGTAAGGAGAGATGGAAAGAAAGAGGGAAAAGGAGGAAAGAAGTAAAGATGGATGGAAGGAAAATGAGTAGGAAGAGGAGAGAGGAAGGAAGGAAGGACATGAGGAGGGAAAACAAAAAGAGAGGAAGAAGAATGGAAGGGAGGAGGGATAACAGAATAGGAAAAGAAAAGAGGAAAAGAAGTTGTGAGAAAGTAGGGAGACAGAAAGAACCCCTCTCCCTCTCTCTCTCTCTCTCTCTCTCTCTCTCTAGCAGTTAACACAAATAGACTTAGCAAACAAGAGGCCTGGTGTAAAACTCTCTCTTATTTGTTAAGTAAAATCTCTATAAAGATTAAATATATTACCCCTCCAACTCTCTCTCTCTCTCTCTCTCTCTCTCACACACACACACACAAACACACACAGGCGCGGCTCAATCGGTAGAGAGGTGGCCTGCAGTCCTAACGGACCCAGGTTCAAATCCCGGCTGGGGCAGGGAACAGGTTAAGGATTTGAATTTCATTAAATCAGGCTTTACTGATCTACCAGAAGACCCGCCGACATGTCGCAAAAATACCCCCGCTAATACCAATACACCAGTCCTGTATGAGACAGCCCTAGCATGTATTCAATATGGACGGTGGGTGTTAGCGCCGAAGTGGTGACATGTAGAGGTGTATGGTATGTAGGAGGACTGCTGGGCCTTGATAGCAGACTGTGAAGCCTATACCCAGAGTCAGACATATTAAAACACACACACACACACACACATCCATCAAGCACAATCTCCCCTCCAAAGAAGTTGGTGACAAAAACAGCCTTTGCCATTAGTAGTTATAAGCGAGTTTCAGGAGCCTGTGATTGTCAGCTGAAATTGCTTTGGCTTTGGTGGTGAAAGGCACGGTTGGAGAGGAAATACAGGGAAGGGAGATGGAGAGAAAGTAGATTTTGAGAAAGGGAGAGAAAAGAGAAAGGGAGGAAAGTATCTGGGAAGGGTGGGAAGGCGGTATGAGAGAAGGAAAGATAGAAAGGAGGACGTAAGAAAGGAGGGAAAATCTTAGGTGAATAGGACTGCGGGGAAAAAAGACGGAGGGAAGATGGGGAGAAAGGATTTGGAGAGAGTGAGGGAGGAAAGTAAGAGAGGGAGGAAGGGAACGAGAGAGGAAAGTATTAGATGAGGGAAGGAGAGAGGAATGTATCAGAGAAGAAGGAAGCGAGGAAGGAGAGAAGGATGGAAGAAATTCTTAGAGTGAGGGAGGAAAACTGCGGAAAAGAAGGAAATGAAGGAAGAAAGGAAGACGGGATATGGAGAGAGAGAGAGAGAGAGAGAGAGAGAGAGAGAGAGAGAGAACGGGTACAATCATAGCCTGCACTTTTATCTCGTCTCCAATCTTATCTTTCACTGTAACTGGATTTTGGACAGAATCTCTCTCTCTCTCTCTCTCTCTGCTTGTGTCTATCTGTCTGTCTGTCTGTCTGTCTCACTCTCTCTCTCTCTCTCTCTCTCTCTCTCTCTGCTTGTCTGTCTGTCTGTCTGTCTGTCTGTCTCTCTCTCTCTCTCTCTCTCTCTCTCCCCACACCCATTTACCGTTGCAGTCTCCCTCTCTCTCGCTTTCTCTTCCCTTTCGTTTTATTATTTTTCTTCGTCACCCTTTGCCTCCCGCTCCCTTACCTCTCACTTTCTCACTCTTCCCTCTCTCACTTTCCCTCACTCTCTCTTTACCCTCTCATTCTTTCTCCC
>NC_137027.1:1940149-1960149 GCF_032717465.1 Coenobita brevimanus | reverse complement strand
ACACACACACACACACACACACACACACACACACACACACACACACACACACACACACACACACACACACACACACACACACACACACACACACACACACACACACACACACACACACACACACACACTTTTCACTACTTCACCAAACAATACTAAAACTGCCATACCTCACCACCGTACACATCACCTTATAAGCCACATGCCTTCTACCCTTTCATTACCTGTCTATATATCTTCATCCAAACTCCAAATCCTACAACTAGCCCAGGTAACAAAACATCTCCAAGTTCTTCTTATACTAACAAACTATTATTCTTATCCAAAATACCAGATCACTAAAATCTTCCACATCACGATCTCTCCTCTCAGCTTTCCTTAATATCCCCAGTATAATATTGCTTCTCCATAGCATCATTCTAGTGTCATACTTAGTCATCCTACAGTGTAGTACGAGTATATTACATACTGCGTACTCTCCAAAACATTATAAATCACTGAAAACTGAGTAACTTATAAGCAAAGTGTGATAGTCAACTTAATTTTAGCCCACGTCCAGACAATTATCATCAAGTGTGTCATGCATAGTCTTCTGGTGAACTGGAAACTGCTTAGTTGGTGCGATTAGCCTTTAGCTTTTAGCGTTAGTGGGTTTTCAGTTCCTCCTTCAGTGGAGCTTTTCTCGAATTTTAAGTCATCGTATATGATGTATGAGGCATTTCGCATGAAGAAGTAATTTTCAGTATTATGTGTCTTTTGAAAGCTTATCATATGGCATGCTGGGAGATGCATCCACGTATAGACGTAGGTTGTAAAGCCAGTTCCTTAGGTCCAGCAGTTCATCCATCAGACACACAGCACTGGCACATAATCCCAACCGCCATAGCTTGCCTGTAATACCTACCATCTCATTTGTGATACAGTTGGAATATCAAATTCAAAATCAGTGTGACAATATTAGCACAAGTATTTTGGCAAGGAAATGGATATCCTTATACTGTTCTCGACAACAACCAGGATCGAATTTGCGATCATACAATACTCAGCACACCACCCTATCTATTTACCTAAGGCCTCCCCTTATTCGACCTCCAGGACCCCCTCAGTCCTCATCCTACTACTGTATTACTTATAACACATGGCGGTGGCTTTACCCTCCTGGCTAACCATACCATCATTATCGTGACCTCTAATAGCACCCATTTCATCCCCTCTGTGATCACTGATTTCAGGCTCATCACGCGAGATTAACGACGTCATTACAAAGGCGATCAGCCATATGGGAACTGGAGAGTGAAAGACTACAAAAAGAGTACAACGGAAAACACGGGATTACAAAGGAAAGCAAATAGCAACAGACCTAATGGTTGTTTCAAGGCTGTTAGTTACAAAGAATATTGTGACTATTATATTTAACTGTATAAGATGGAGATAAGTATAAGAAAATAAGATGTGGATAAAGAAGAGGTAGAGAAAAATGAAAAGGGAGTGTAAGATGGAGGGTGGTATATTGTGAGAAGAGGAATCTTAATTATTGAGTAGGAAATGGAGTGCGTGGAGGTCTTTATTTCAAGGACGCATTTTGAAGGATACGATGTCAGCGAGTATATAGACAGAACTATTATGTTGAGAGACCGTGTCTGTCGGAACCTCAAATACATAAATAAATAAATGATTAACTAAAAAGACGAATACATCCCAAATTTCAGTGACAATTAAGTCCCACGGTACGGCAATGTAGACAGCAGTGCAGTGCCGGCCACCGGAGTGGCGCAAAACGCCCGGCTGGCTGACGATTGACGAATGATCGTAGATTCATCAGTAATACAGCAATTCAGTGACATGGATGTTTCTAGCCAATCCCTGGGAGGGTTCGACAAAAATGGGTACCTCAGTGGTACCTAGATCATTATATTCAAAGAAAGTTTATGAAAGATAACAATAAAAGAAGAGGGATAATAAAACAGAAGTGAAAGAAAAAGAATGAAAAAGTCAGGGTCTATCTGGGACATGTGTTATAAATGACGGTGATCTGATCGCGTATGCATGACCACGAGGCTCCCGTACGAGCTGGTCAGTGTGTACCAATCAGGCCACGTATTTTATAAACTTTTTTGAGCTCCAGGTATACATAAGACGACTCGCTTACCTTCTGATATTTACTCATACACCTACCAACGACTTCAAAACATAAACAGATTCATATAATTAACAAGGCTCAATAACAGCGTATTAATGTCAGGAGTAATTTTGCTTTGTCGTGTTTTGCCAAATCATATTCACTATAGTTTGGTTGAGAAGTGTCTGGCAGCTGTTTGAGTGAATATAAAAGCATGAACAAACAATTTTATACACAAATTAATAGTAAAAAAGGGGTTTATGAATAGAGTGCCTCGTGTCAGTACAAAAAAGCCATTCTTGGGTCAGTGGCTTCGGCTGGGTTTTCACTCCTAAGCGAGAGAGAAGCAGGGAGGGAGGGAAGGAGGAGGGGGGAAGGGAGGGATAGAAAGAGAGAGGAAAGAAAGGATGGAAAGAAAGAGGGAGGGAGAAAAAGGCGGAGAGGGAGGAAATTAGAAAAGAGGGAAGGAGAGATGGATGATGGGAGGGAGGGAGACAGGGAAGGAGAGAGGGATGGAGGGAAAGAAAGGGAGATAGAGGAAGGGAGTGAACTCGGAAAGGAGGAAGACAGGGAGAGAAAGAGGGAGGAAGGAAATGAGGCATGGAGAGAAAGAAAGAGGGATGAAAGGAAAATGATAGAGAGAAAACGGTGGAGGGAGGGAGGCAGGAAAAGAAAAAGGCTGAGAAGGAGATAGGGAGAAAAACAGGGAGGGAGGCAGGCAGGGAGAGAAAGAGGGAGGGAGGCAGGCAGGGAGGGAGGCAGGGATGGGGATGGAAGAGAAAGTTCAATTGCCACGAAATATTCCTTCCAGCAAAGTGTGGGAAGAAAGGCGAGGGGAAGTACAGGCACTGCTACAAGAATAGAAACCTGGGTACTTGTGTTTTCCTACTGAGTTTGATATTAATGAGGTAAAGACTGATTTATGGAACGCTTTGCTAAGATTACTAATTTGGGGGGGCGGTGGCTGAATCGGTAGAGAGGCGGCCTGCTGTCCTAATGGACCCAGGATCGAATCCCGGCTGGGGCAGGAAACAGTTTAAGGATTTGAATTTCCTAAACGCAGACTTTCCTGATCTACCAGATGACCCGCCGACATGTCCTGAAAATACCCCCGCTAATACCAGTACACCAGTCCTGTATGAGACAGCCCTAGCATGTACTCAAAATGGACGGTGGGTGTTAGCGCCGAAGTGGTGACATGTGGAGGTGTAGGAGGACTACTGGGCCTTGGGATAGGCCACTGCCCCCGAGAAAGAGAAACGGAAGCCTTTGCCCAGAGTCGGACACGCAAAAAAAAAAAAAAAAAAAAATTTGCTTGTACTCTCAAACACTAACCCTTTCACTATGATGACGCAGTTTCTATCTGTTTCATTCTTGCTCTTTCCAGACGATTGTATTCAGAATTCCATGAGCATTTTCGAACTGGAGGGGTTAGCTGCAGCCTGCAGCCTTCATTATCCCTTCCACTATCAAAGGTGTTTCCTGAGCTGGATAGAATGGAAGACAGAATAAACTTTAACGTAAGAGGATTTCTGGAATTAATGGCTTAAAAAAAAAAAATGCTATGAGATGGTCCGGGATTGTGAAAAGACTGGAGAATGAAAGAGATTGACCATGAGATGGGAGATGCTAGTGGCTGGGAGAAGAAGTGTAAAGTTGGGTGATACAGTATAAGTGACTGGCAGATGGATGACTTGATAATAAATTAATACACAAATGACGAAATACATACATAAACAATAAAACAGATTGAGATAAATAATTAATAAATTAATTAATGAAAGAGAGAGAGAGAGAGAGAGAGAGAGAGAGAGAGAGAGAGAGAGAGAGAGAGAGAGAGAGAGAGAGAGAGAGAGAGAGAGAGAGAGAGAGAGAGAGGTGAGGGAGTGAAGCAAGGGAGAGGAGGCAAAGAGTTAATGAGGGTGAGGCATAAAGGATAAGGTAGCCAGAGGTGATGATGGGGCAGGAGAAAATGAGGTAGAGGGACATAAGAGTGAGGCAAGTGAAGATGAGGCAGTAAAAAAAAAAAAAAAAAAAAAAAAAGGGTGAGAAAGATGGAGATAGATAGAATGATTCCAGGTGAGGCAGAAAAAGATGTATATAGCAATGAAACTTGTCAGGCATGGGACATTGATGCACAGAATAATGGAGGCTGAGGCAGGTGAAGTACGGCAGAGGAATGTGACAGTTGGCAGGTAAAGGTGGGGCAAAGCAAAACTGAGGGTGAGGTAGAGAGAAGTAAGCGTTGTTGGTGGTGGTGTTGAGTAACCCCGGTCTGTCTCGCTGGACACACCAATCAACCGCAGGCAAACAACCGCTCTTGCAGGACCGTCCAGTGCAGTGAACCGGCTATACGGTCATCACCTAACGTTGTGAATAGTTTCCTGGGTTACAGGACACCATATGGTGTGTCACTTAATGTAGAGTCACCTAAAGGTTTCACTACATCAAGTGAGTGCATATTGGACCCCCTACCTACCACTAGAGAAGAAAGGGTAAAACAGATGGATAGGGGGAAGTGGTAAACAGGCAGAGAGAAAACAGGGAGAGGCAGGTGGAGGGACAGGGTAGCAGACTGGGGTTAGACAGAGTTAGGCAGGGACAGTGGAGAGGCAGGCGAGTGAGACAGAAGAGAATGAACGTCAGAGGACAGACAGGATGACTGGGTGAGTAAGGCAAGAGGAATACAGACCAAGGCAGGAGGAATATTAAGTGAGGCAGGAGAGAGTGAGATAGCAGGAAGGCAGCGTGAGACAGGAAAAAGGTGGAGATAGGCAGACTGAGGGAGGAAGGAAAGTTAGAATGATTTAGGAGAAAGATAGAGTGAGGCAGAAGAAAGGCAGAGTGAGATAGGGTGGGGAGGGTGTGCGGTATAGGATGAGCAGGACAGGATGGAGGGGCAAGAGGGTGAGGCAGGGATAGGCAGGATGGGAGAGTAGGAGGTGGGCAAATCGGGGAGGAGGGGCAGGCAGGCAGAGACAGATGAAGCGATGAGATGAAGCTGAGTGAGACAGGAGAGGAAAGAAGGGTGAGGCAGGGTGAAGAGAGGTAAGGCAGAGTGAAGGAGGACTGGAGGACAAGGTAGAGGAAAAATGAGGCAGGGGTGGACAGGCTGGGAGAGGCAGAGTGAGGAAGGTGTGTAGGGGCTAAGTGAAGTAGGATGAGGTGAGGGAAAGATACAGGCAGGGTGAGGAAGGGTAAGGTGATGCAGGGAGCGGTGAAGTAGGGTGAAGGGAGACAGGGTGAGGCAGAGTGTCATGGTGAGGTAGGGTGAACCAGGGAAAGGAAGTTTGAAGTGAGGGGGGTGATGAGGCAGGGTAAGGCAATTGGAATGGCTAAGTAGGGAAATGCATGGTAAGGCAGGGTGTGGTGAGGGTCATGGTTAGGAAGGGTGAAGTGAGGGGGATAGTGAGGCAGGGCAATGCATGGTGAGCAGGGGCAGGTGAAGCAGGGGCTGATGAGGCAGAGGCACGGCGAGGCAGGTGATGTGAGGGGCATGGCGAGGCAGCACGGGTCCTGCCTGAGCCTGAAGCGGACTTTCGGCTGGGGAATGTTGGCTTAGTGGGTCATGTGGGGAGGTACTGACTGCCCCCCCCCCCGCCCCTACCCCTCCCCCAACCCCTCCCCCTCTACCCCTCACCTCTCACACTCTCCCTATCCCTCCCTCACCTATCTCTCCTCTCCTTTATCTCTCACTTCTCGTCTTACCTCATCTCCATCTTTTCTCTCTCTCACCTCTCTCCATTCTTGCTTACTCCTCACACTCTCATTATCCTTCTCTCCTCTTCTCTTCTCTTACTCCCCTCTCACTCCTCTTCCTCTCCCACATTCCCCCCTCACTCCCTGCCATTTCCCTCATCCTTCTTTTCACCCTTTTCTCGCCCCTCTCCCCTCTTTTTCTTTCCTTTCTTTCCTCTCCCGATCCTTTCTCTACCCCTCCCTCACCCCCTTACCCTTCATCCTGCCTTTGATTCCCTCCTTCCCTCCCTCCCCCACCCCTCTATCCTCTTCTTCACCCCTCTCTCAACCCTCTCCCTCCCTTCCCCCCTCTCTACCTCCCTCCCTAGCCCCCATTACCTTCCTTCCTCCCCCCCTACGTTTTCTTCCGTGTTCTCGTGTACTTCCTCAGGCTTATCTCATATCCTCTCAGTTTTCTCCAACCAGTTCTCTCTCTCTCTCTCTCTCTCTCTCTCTCTCTCTAAGTATATCTATTTCTCTCCCACTGTCTATCAGTCTAATCTAACCGTTACTCCCAGTCCTTCATTTATGCAACAGGTCAACTCTGGAACTGTCTCCCTTTGTCCGTATTTCCTGATTCCTATGACCTCCAGTCTTTCAAACGCAGTGTGTCCAGGCATCTCGAAAGAATCAGATCTTGAATTTGACTATCTCTTGTATTTTGTATTTCTTTTGGAGGGAACAGTTATTGCGGGCTCGTGGCCTTTGGTTCCTTCTTCCTCGCATAAAAAAAAAAATCTAATCTATCTATCTATCTATATTTATCCATTCATCCATCCATCAATTTACATCCTCCATCAATTTCCTTAGTTCATATTTCTCCTCCTTGACAATTGTTTACTAAGGCAAGAAAATCTGACCGACGTATTGCACTAGGAAGAGAAAGCAAGTGTCCAGCGCATGAAAATAGAAAGAGCTAGGAAGGCAGGGCTGAAATGCACATATACACAACTTTCTATGACGCACTCTTAACAAAATCGTCTGCTGTTAATTGGAGTAGAAGGCTAGAGTTGCCGCGATCATGAGAGGGTTGGGACTGAGTGAGAGGGCAGTTAACCCCTACAGTATGATGACCTTTAACTGACCTTATTCTTGTTACCTTTTTGCTCACTTGATGGGTAGGTGTAATCAGACTGGAGAATAAATCTTACTACTAACCAAGGAGTCTCATTTCTACCTCAGAACTAATGCTTACTGAATTTCATGCGACAATAGCTTAATAATCAGGTTGTAGAAGTGGTTGAGATTCATCAGACGAAACAAAACACCTGCAGTGTCAAGAGAGACCCCTCGTAGTGAAAGGGCTATAAAATCTCCACTGCTTCTTTCAGTAGCATGACTTATATTTTTGCCACAGTCGGACGGTTTTACCCAATTTATGTGACAAAGTAGGGAAGCCTATTTATTTCTTTTATCATCGTCCCAGTGCTGGAGAGGTACGCCGTCACGCTGGGGCACCGATAAAAACGGGCCTCTGTGCTACCCATTTATGTATAGGTCCCTCAACTCCCTCCCTATCCCCCGAAAGGAGGGTGGTGCACTGAGAAAAAGGGCAACTTCAGCCTATATTCCACTGGGTTCACGTCCAGATGAACCTGGGGCCATGACAACAACGACAACGACAACAACAACAACAACAACAACAACAACATCGTCTCTCCAAATCAGATATAAAGTATAGACAGACCAATGATTGAAAGACAGACAAATGAAAAGGGAAAAGATGAGGTAAGCAAAAATTAGGGAAAGATAATGAGAGGAAGAAAATAGCAAGCGATAATAAACTGAGAGAGCGTATGAGAGTGGCGTGATTAGCAGAAGAAGAAGATGAAGAAGAAGAAGATGATGATGAAGATGAAGGAGAAGAAGAAGAAGAAGAAGATGATGATGAAGATGAAGGAGAAGGAGAAGAAGAAGATGAAGAGGAGGAGGAGGAGGAGGAGGAGGTAGACTGAGAGCTAAGAGATGGAGGGATAAGGTGGAGGGGAAGCATATGAGGAGTGGCTGTGTGTTGATGGAGGAGAGATCGTTGATGAGTAGGGAGCATTCTCAGGCTCCTATGTCTCGCACTCAGATAACTAAAATCGTCTGGTATAAAATAAAAGAGCTGTGCCGATCATGAGAGGGTTAATGGGGAGATACTTAACACTCTCAGGCTCTTATTCTCAATCTCAGCTGAATAAAACCGTCTGGCGATAGATGTAATAGATATGATATAATAATAGATGTAATAGAATACTAGCGTTATCACGATCATAAAACGGTTAGCAAGAATTCATTTATCTATCAGTCCCATACGCTCTGATGGCTTATCTCTTCAGCTCCCCCCCCCCCGTCTCTCTCTCTCTCTCAAATTTCCTGCGCGGTATCTCTCAAGCAGAGCGAAGAGAAAGCAATGACGAGATTAAGGGTAATAGAGAGAGAGAGAGAGAGAGAGAGAGAGAGAGAGAGAGAGAAACACGAGACGAGCGCATCAAAGGGACTCTGCCGATTTTTCTTCCATCTTCTGCTTCTTCCTCTTCTTCTTCCTCTTCTTCTTCTTCTTCTTCTTCTTTCTCCTCCTCCTCCTCTTCTTCTTCTTCTTCTCTTAATTCAGTCAAGAAGATCAAGAACAAGGCGAGAGAGAAACGTATGCCGCCATTAACCCTTTCAGCCCGAGGACGTATTGTTTATCTTTTTTTTATGCGAGGAAGAAGGAACCAAAGGCCATGAGGCCGCAAAACTGTTCCTTCCAAGAGAAAAACAAAATACAAGAGAGAGCCAAATTCAAGATCCGATCATTTCGAGATGCCTGGACACACTGCGTTTGAAAGACTGGAGATCATAGGAAGCAGGAAATACAGACGGAGGGAGACAGTTCCAGAGTTGACCTGTTGCATAAATGAAGGACTGGGAGTAACGGTTAACTCTTGCATTAGAGAGTTGGACAGAAAAGGGACGAGAGTTTGCTGCTAGACGGGTGCTATGCGCCCGTCGTAGAGGTGGAGGAATGCAAGCGGACAGTTCAGAGGAGCAGTGACCATTGAAGTAGTGATAGAAAAGAGATAAAGATGCAACAGTGCGGCGAAGAGACAAAGGTTGAAGGGAGTCAGTACGAGGAGGAGAGTTAATGAGACGAAAAGCCTTTGACTCGACCCAATTGAGAAGAGCTGTATGTGGGGAACCTCCCCACACATGAGAGTTGTACTCTACACAGGGGCGGATGAAACCCGTGTATAGAGTCAACAATTGTGAAGGGGTAAAGAAGGAACTGAGTCGGTTTAGCACACCTAATCTCTTGGAAGCAGATTTTACAAGAGATGTAATATGATCTTTCCAAGATAAGTCCCGAGTAAATGAAACCCCAAGCATGTTCAAGGATGATGCAGGATTAAGCTGAATATTGATTTATGTTACTGACTGACGGTTTCATTCAGCTTTGGAGAGAGTGAGAGAGAGAGAGAGAGAGAGAGAGAGAGAGAGAGAGAGAGAGAGAGAGAGAGAGAGAGAGAGAGAGAGAGAGAGAGAGAAAATTTTCTAGTAAAATGGAGTAAGAAAACTATGGAAACTGAAACAGAGAGGAGAAAATATAATAGTCTTTAGAGGCAAAAAAAAAAAAAAAAAAAAAAAAAAGAAAGAAATAAAATGATCATAAAAAAAGCATGATGAATTAAGAAAAAGAAACAAAAAATAAAAGAAAAAGGAATAGGATCAAGAAACTTTCAGGTGGAATGCCACTGTGGAATGATGGGAAGCCGAGGAATGCAAATAAAAATACTGATAGAGTAAGAGTGGTATGGTATGGAGGTGTGTGGTATGGGGGTGTGGTATGGACGTGCTCTATGGTAGGATGGTAACTGTGGTGAGGTTTGACAGTGTGGTATAGTGGTGTGGTATGGTGTGGTGTGGTATGGTGTGGTGTGGTGTGGTATTGTGTGGTGAGGTATGGTGTGGTGTGGTGTGGTGGGTGCAAATGGTGGTGTGGTGCAGTGGAACGTTGCGTGTATGGTGTGCTGAGGTGTGGTGAATATGGTGTGGAGATATGCAGTGGTGGTAGGGTTGATTATGGTGGATGTGGTAGGTTGGTGGTATGATGGTGCGGTAGGGTGGGTGCTATGTGGTGATGTGGTACGGTAGTGTTGCATGCTGGGTGCTGTGGTGATGTGATGGCCGTAGGTGAGTGGTATTTTAAATGTGGTGTGGTGTGGTGTGGTTAAGGTTGGTGCCGTGGTGCAGTGTGATATGGTAGGTGTGGTATGTTAGGTATGGTATGGTAGTGTAGCATGGTGGTCTGCTGTGGTGGTCGTGGTATGATGGTATGGTAGGGTGGTGTAGTATGTTGGGTGGGGTATGGAGAGTAATGGTATGGTAGGGTGGTGTAGTATGTTGGGTGGGGTATGGAGAGTAATGGTATGGCATGGTGGTGTAGTATGTTGGGTGGGGTATGGAGAGTAATGGTATGGCATGGTGGTGTAGTATGTTGGGTGGGGTATGGAGAGTAATGGTATGGTAGGGTGGTGTAGTATGTTGGGTGGGGTATGGAGAGTAATGGTATGGCATGGTGGTGTAGTATGTTGGGTGGGGTATGGAGAGTAATGGTATGGCATGGTGGTGTAGTATGTTGGGTGGGGTATGGAGAGTAATGGTATGGTAGGGTGGTGTAGTATGTTGGGTGGGGTATGGAGAGTAATGGTATGGTATGGCAGACAAGAGAGAGCTGGGTAACATACAACCCCAGGTATACCAAGCACCATGACTAACACCAGCTGGACACCTTAATGAGAGAGGCGGCAAATACCAGCTTTGTAAAGTGAAACTACACACGCGAGACAAAACACGTACTGATAACTTGCTGACATCTGAACAATTTTAAGCTTGCCGTTGTTACCCACTCTCTTTTCTCTCCATCTCTCCCTCACTCCTCTTCATCTGTCCCTCCCTTCTCTCCTTATCTCCCTTCCTCTCCTCCTTGCCTCCCTTACTGCTCTTCTTGTCTGCCTCATTTACTTCTTTCCTTGCCACCCTCCCTCATCCCTCTCCCTGTCTCCCTCTCTCGGTCTTCATCCTCTCTCACTCTTCTCTCTGCTTCATTCACTAACTCCTTCTCTTGCCGCTCTCCCTGCCCCTCTCCCTCTCTCTCTCTCTCTCTGGTTGTCTATCAGTTTGTCTGTCTTTCTCCCTCTCCCCTCACCCTGCCTCTGTCTCTCGTCCGTCTTCATTCCTCTCTCTCCGCCAGTCCACCCCATGCCCCTCTCTTCTTACCTTCCTTTCATTTGTCCTCATTCTCCTCTCCTCCCCTTTCCCTTCTCTAACTCCCTCCCTTCTCTCTCCCTCACCCTTCTCTTTCTTCCCTCTCCCTCACCACTCTCCCTTCATCTTCCTCTCCCTCACCCCTCTCCTTACGCTTCCCCTCATCCTTTGTTTCCTCTCATTCCCTCACTCCTTTCCTTGTCCCCTTACTTCTTCACCCCCCTGTTTCTGTTCCCCACTTTCCCTCTCTCACCTCCTCTCTGCCCCCTCCCTCCCTCTCCCTCTCTCACCTCCTCTCCAAGCCTCCTTCCTAACTCCTATCCTTGAAAGAGAACAGGGAAGAGAAAGCCAAATTACGTAGTACAGGAATTAGAGCAAGAGAGAAACGCAGAATAGTGAGCATTAGACAGAAAAAACAGCAGTATATTGTGTTGCAAAACTGATAATTGGAGAGGAAAGGAGAGCAGGACTGAGTGAGTGAATGTGAAAAAAAAAAAAAGAGAAAATTGGAGATGAATAAAGAAGAGTGGAGTTGAGTAAAGCTGAGCAGAGTTAAGCAGAGTTACAGTAATACAGAGACCTCACAGACCTTATCATCCTTTACAAACTGGTTCGGCGTTGATATTACTGGAACCACTTACTCTTTTATAAAAACAAAAAGGTTTAAGAAAATGATAAATGTTAAGTGAAAGAGAGCAGACTGGAGGTGAATAACATAAAGCAGAGTGGAGATAAATAAAGCAGAGTGGAGGTGAGTAAAGCAGAGTGGAGGTGAGTAAAGCAGAGCAGAGAAGTGAATAAAGTTGAACAGAGAGTAGGTGAACTAAGCAGAGATGAGTAGAAGTGAGGAAAAACGGCAGTGTTGATGTGTCAAGTACAACAGACAAAAAGTGATAAAGCAGAGTAGAGCAGAGAAGAGGATAATAAATACATAGTAAAGCCGAGGTGAGTAAAGAACAAAGAGGAGGTAAATAAGAAGGGACGCGAGAAAAGGCAATGAAAACGAAGTCAGTGGATATGAGTAAAGGAGAACATAGAAAATGAGAATAAAGCTGAGCAGAGCAGAGGAGGAGAAGGTAAAACAGAGCAGAGTGGAGGTGAGCAGGTAAGATGCATGCGAGAAGAGGCGAGAGTAGAAGAGGTGTGAGTAGGTCGAGGCAGACAGAGAGGCAGACAGGGAGGCAGACAAGAGGCTCATTAACTTTCCACCAAAGCACACCTGTCGTCCAGGTGGAGAGACAGGTGCAGCACAGGTGGAGAGGTGGAGAACGGGTAGAGGGCAGCCAGGCAAAAGGTGAATAGGTACGTGGAGAAAAGGGGGGTAGGAAGGTAGAAGAAAGTGGAGAGAAAGGCAAAGAATACATGGAGAGGAAGAGTAGGGATAGAAATGTAGGTAATGAAGTGGAAGGGTAAAGAAGCAGTGACAGAGACAGAGTAGGAATGGTGAGGTAGGAGAAGTGAAGTGGAAGGGTAGGAATGGAGTGACAGGTAGAGAAGTGGAGAGTTGGAATAGGGATGGAAAGATAGGTGGAGAATAAGTGTACGAGAGTGAGAATGAGTGACAGGAAGGCAGAGGAAAGGTGGAAAGGTAGGGAGAGAAAAAGTGGAGTGAGGATGGAGAGGAAGGTAAAGAGCAAGTGTAGAGACAGATGGAGACACAGAAAAAAGACAAGGGTAAGCGCAGTTGTGTGTGTGTGTGTGTGAGAGAGAGAGAGAGAGAGAGAGAGAGAGAGAATGAAACTGATTTTCATAAATACTGAAAGTGCTCAGCCAGAGACCTGCTCCTCCACTTTTTCAGTCCCTCTCTCTCTCTCTCTCTCTCTCTCTCACACACACACACACACAAACACACACACAATTATTAACATATTTTACACCAAACCCTAATGACAGGCAACAAAGCAGAAACGCGTTTATCGTCTGGCACAACACTCCCGTAAAATATATGTAAGAGGTTTCCACTGTTTTCTTTTGCCACATAAATTTTGCTTTGTGCCAAGAAATAACCAATCGACAATAACTTTTGAAATGTGATACGAGTAAGGAATAATGAGCAGGTATAATAAGAACAAGATTACTAGAGGAAAAACTAATTTAGTGTCCCAGAACTTACACGCGTCCACATAATTATTCCATACCAATATCCTCTTGTAACTATATTCCGAAATATTGCACTGTTTAGGACAGAGAAATATGCCTATATCGCATTTATTATTATTATTGTTATCATTATTATTATTAATTATTATTATTATTATTGTTATCATTATTATTATTAATTATTATTATTATTATTATTATTATTAAAATCTCCTACTATCTCAAACTCTCGTGAAAACGGGGTGAGTATGCTCTAGAAGCTAAAAAAGGGAAGTTTAAGCAGAAGCTGTCAATAGTAATACGGTAGTAGTTGTAGTAGTAGTTGTAGTAGTAGTAGTAGTAGTATAGCAACCTTGGCTCATCTGAAATTAAACCCGACGGACTGCAGGTTTAAGTTGCCCTTCTCCTACAGTCCACCATCCTTCTCTCAGGAGGATAGGGAGGGAGTCAGTAGTGCATGTAGAAATATAAAGCCTTCATCTACCCACCCACCACTCACACCACCCAAGTTCCCTGCTGCATCCCACAGTTTATATCATCCGTAAATCCCTGTCACCAACAAGAAGACTCGCTGCTGTCATTTGCCTACTTCTGGTTGAATATAAGATAGAAAGGCGATAAAAAAGTTCTGCCTATGACCTTTTCTCCTCTCTCCCGAATGACCTGATTTTCTCTTTCCTTCATTGCCCTCCTTCCATCCGCTTTTCCCATTCCGTAGGGTTTGTGAGAAGGAGAGATGATGGATAGGGAAAAGAGAGGAGGATGGGAATAGGATAGGAAGGAAGTGGTTAGAAGAGGAAAGAGTGAATAGGAGGAGGAGACCGTAGACTGTGAGAGGAAGTCAAAATGTGGATATATACAGGAATATGGAATTATGGAAAGCAAAGGATAGAGGAGGAGGAGGAGGAGGAGGAGGAGGAAGAAGAAGAAGAAGAAGAAGAAGAAGAGGAGGAGGAGGAGGAGGGGCGTTAGACAGGACACAAAAACAAGAATCGATGAGGGAGAGAGGGAGAAAGTAGAGGAAGGGAGGTAGAAAAACAGGAGGAAAGATGAGAGAAAGGGGAGATGCATTTGTAGACTCTATATGATGCTGGAGAGGAGAAGGAGGCACAGAAAGAGGAGAGGAAAATGAAAACGCTGAGAGAGAGAGAGAGAGAGAGAGAGAGAGAGAGAGAGAGAGAGAGAGAGAGAAAGAGAGAGAGAGAGATCGGGAAGGTATACTCCTCGTTACAGATAGACATAGGGTAGTTGAGATGATGATGATGAGGGTGGAGATGAGAGGAAATGAGGTGGTGAGGAAGGTTAAGGATGGGTCTGGTTTGAGATGTTGTGGCGAAGCAGGAAGAGAAACACAATTGATATGATGACGATAAACGAGGGAGTGAGAGTAAACAGGAAACACTAACTAAGAAACTGGCTGTCATCTATCAGTCTATCAACTCTCTCTCTCTCTCTCTCTAATACGCCTAATCCCAGAGTTCATCCAGGGTGGCTGATACAGTGACTTCTCGAGGCCTCTCTTGTAGACTCCAACACACACACACACACACACACACACACACACACACACACACACACACACACACACACGTACACAATTACACAAGAGACACAGACAGCAATTATCCTGGTAATGTGTGGTGTCTCTGCTAACAACCTACGTGGCGGAGTGGCGAATGATGCTCTTTTACGCTAAATGCACGAAAACAAGCCACGTGAGGTGAAGCAGCCTTTCTCTCCTTCCCTCTGCCACACACACACACACACACACACACACACACACACACACACACACACACACACACACACACACATGCACATCTCCCTTACTCTTCATTCCTTCTTCTTGTCTTCTCAGTCTCTCTTCTCATCTCCACTCTTTCTTGTCTTCCCCTCTTCTTTTTTTTTCTTAGTCTCCCTCCCTCTCTCTCTCTCTCTCTCTCTCTCTCTCTCCCTAACCACTGACCCAGCTCCTATCTCTCTCTAGTATCTCAGCCAGGAGGATCTGACTCCTACACACAATCGGATCCTCTTTTACGCACATCTCCCCATCCTCTACACACAGTCTGATCCTCTTCTACGCACACCATCGCACCTCTACACACACCTTTCCATTCTTTTTCAAACACAACACTCACGACTTCAATATACCATTATCTTTTACCAGCATTTACTGTATATTTACTTCATACTCGCAAAAGAAAGAAAAAAGAAAAAAGGAATTACTAATTTTGGAGAGAAAACGGGAATAAACGCTATACTTGGGGTGACTGGAGAAGATTTGTGTCTGTTTCTTAAAAGTACTGTACATCCCCATCTGATTGAAAGTAAACATGATCTACAGTTTAAAGTTAGTCAGAAAACACATGTCCTTTGTTTTGTTCACAGTGCGTTGAGTATATAGGCTGATTTGTTACAGGTATTGAACTTGATGTGGAAACTTATATTTAATTTCTAGAATCAAGTAGTTAGGGGTTTCGGAACTGGAGATGTGTTTGGGACTACTATGATGTCTTTTTCTCCTTGATAAGATTTCCACCAGGCAATTTCATTCAACTTAGGAAGGATGTGTAATAGTGAAGAGGTTTTTTTAAGCTTTATCTAATGTCTTCAATTAAAAAAAAACTCTCCTAACCCGAAAACAATCGTCTGGAAAGGAGGAGCAAGAATAACATAAATAGGAAGCCATCAGACAGACGTGAAGGAGCCGACTGAAAGAGGGTACAACCGGCGAAAAGAACAACGTCTTCATTTACAAAGCTGACACGTTTATCGGATGGCTTTCTCACCCTTTTATTTCCTCTTATTCCTTAACACCTTGATATGAATGGACCTTAACGATAGGTTTCGTTTTGTTCAGTTTGCTTTGGAATTCATAAATTTTGTAGCATCTCACTCTATTATTCCATACATTTTTTTCATTGAAAGGAAAAAAATCGTTTAACAATTGGTGCTCCCACTAGGTCAATAATGCTTCCTTTTCACAATTTCTCTCCCTCCTCTCTGTAATTTCTTCTTGTTTTCCCACCGTCTCATTATTTTTCTTTTATCATGACCTTCTTCTTAGAATTTCTCTTTCTTTCTTATAACCTTCTCCTCCTGATTTATTTCTCCTTCCTTACAGCCTTCTCCCTAATACGTTTTCCTTCTTGTTGTCTTCTCCCTCTTTCACTGTACCTTGCGTTTTCCTTGGAGCTTTTTTCTCATATTATTTTTCCTTCTACATTACAGTTTTCTCCTGCAGTATTTCTCCTGACATCCAGCCTGCATGTAGCCCCACAGGCGGGTCTGGCATTAGGTCATCAGAGCTCTTTCCTTTTTATTTTATTTTTATACAAGGAAGAATGAACGAAAGGCTAGAAGGTTGTTGACAGCTTCCAGGCAAACACAACCTGCTCTTTGTTCGCCTTGTGTCAGCCCACCAGCCCAAAGCCGTGTATTTTTACCGGCAATTTGCATTTCCGTAGCCATGAGTACGCTGGAATGTCGATTTTGAAGGAATTTCGGTGGTCTGACGGGGGCCAATGAAGTTTCGTCGTGTGTGGTTCTTATTTCTGATGTTTGAGCTGGAGGGCTTGCTTTTCCTCAACTGCCATACAATACTGAGTGAGAGTATAGTGTTTTATTTACAAAAGGTCGATATCCTGAGAACTGGAGAGTGGAGAGGGAACCATGACGTGATCAGGCCACATGGGGTGAATGGAAAGCGAGAAATTCATTAGAAGGATAACTGCAAAGAAAAGAGGATGGTAAAAGAAAGGCGAAGAAGATCAATGCGTATATGAGGAAGGCTGGTGTGTTATTCTGTGGGAAAAGGTATCATTAGTATAGTCCTTTCATTTTAACTTGGCCCAGATTTTCACTCTTTTGCAGATTATTTCATGGAGCTCAGTGGTAGTAAAAGACAACATTACGGCTCTACCTCCTTTCCATACCACTTCTTCGTGACTAGCATTATGCTCCACTGTTAATGCACTGTTAAAAGTCAGCACTGAGGACGGAAAGCTGGAAATTTCAGGCCAAGTTAAAATTAAAAAAATGGATAATTCAGCGAAAGAAATTCCTTGAGATTCTTCCGCCTAGTACAGGGATGGCATTTTCGAATATACAGTATTTAAGAGAGATTCCCTGTCTTTTTTTTCTTTTTTCAAGATGAACTAGAGGTAAAGAATATTTTACAGCCTCCTTTCCCTGTCCATCCTGTTAAAGCAAATATAGTTTCATGCTTATTTTCCCCTCGTAACCAGTATTTATTTTTTGCATGAGGGACAAGAAGCAGGGGCTAATTCCACTCTCTCCTCTTCCCGTCCTTCCTGGGAAAAAATATCACAGTTACGACAGGGCCTTGTTTGGGGTTCTCAGATGTGATTATGAGCGATCCCTTGTCGTAATAATGATTTCTTTCTGCAGGATGAACTGGAGACGTGGAAAGTTCTTCTGTTTTCTTTGTCTGTCCGTCTTCCATTTAAAAGAGATAAAAGCTATGATTATTTTCCTCTCGTAAGGTTTTTATTCTATTATTATTATTATTATTATTATTATTATTATTATTATTAATTGACAACAGGACGCAAAACAGGGAAAAATTCAACTGGAAATGTGCTGTGGTAGAGAGACACCGGTCAGAGTCTGAATTCCACATCTTCTTGTTCAGTCTCTCCGAAGATAGGTTCAGACGTAGGAGAAAACAAACACCTTAAGCTCTAACCTGTCCCCCACCCAACACTTCCACTTGCCTCAAAAGATCATCTGCAAAAATTCTAATATCATTGATCATCCTCCAAACACTAATCTGATAGGAAATCCATCTTGAGTACTCTTCAGAATCCCACAATCCCTCGGCTCTGAAAGTAGGCTGGTTTGGTTGGCTAGGAATTTTGGTGAGCGTGTGGTGCAGTGCTACCGACCCTCAGGCTAAACGTAAATGCCATTCTGTGTAAAAATGACGAGGAGGTTATGGGGAGAGATACCCCCTACTCTAAGTCACCTGTCTATCATTTGTCTGTCTGTCTATCTAACTGTCCATTTCCCCATCTATCTAGCTGTCTGTCTGTTATCTATCCATCTGTCTATCTATCTATCTCCTGCCTGTCTGTCTTTCTGTCTGTTGCCCAGTCACATCGTACATTAAGGACAAAAACGCCTCCAGTCCTCTTTGTCACAAGCCATCGCCACTTACCATCCCAAGTCTAAGCTCATCTCCCCCATCCACTGCTCCACACGATTCTTCCACCTTGGTTTTTACTCTTCCACCTCATTTCTCTTTCTCTTCCACTCCTTGTTCTCTAATTTGTTCTGTTTGTCTCCATGGATCCCTAATTCCTGTGGTATGTCTGTTACTGACGACAATATGAACTTATTTCTCATTCCCATCCTTGCCTCCCTCTCTCACCCCTTCTCCCTTCCCTTTCTCGCCTTCTCCCATGCCCCCCCTCTTCTTTCTCTCTCTCTCTCTCGTCGTGGTAAAATGCTACACCAGATCTTCTCACCCATGTGCCTGTGTGTTGCTTGGGTGAATGTGAGGAGGAGAAGGTACGCCTGGGGGTTCTATGTGTTTGTTCCCATGGCAGGCTGTGTGATCAAACTTCGAGTACTATAATTGACTTTCCCTCTCTCCACTACATCTATTTCACTTCCTTATTGTCTCTCTCTTTAGTTGGTCTATCTTTCTATCTACTCATCCACTCATCCATCTATCTGTTTAGCCAGTTAACTTGATATCTATTATGGATTTGGCTTTCGAGATGGTCGTGACAATAATAAATACTTTCTTCCACACTGATTTCTTCTTGCTTTCCCATCTCTCTCCTTTCTCCCCCATTCATCCATTTCCCTCCCTTTCCTTCCCCATCCATTCATTCTCTTCCCTTCTCTTCTCCATCTATCATTCCTTTCCCTTCTCTTCCCCATTCATTCATTCCTCTCCCATCTCTATCTAAATCATCCATTCCTCTCCATTCTCTGTCTAATCCATCCATTCCCCTCCCCTGTCTCCCCCCTCCATCCATGCCTCTCCATTCTCTCCCCCATCCATCCATTCCTCTCCATTCTTTCCCCTATCAATCCATTCCTCTCCTTTCTCTCCCTATTCATCCATTCCTCTCTATTTCTTCCCCATCCATCCATTCCTCTCCCATCCCCATCCATCCACTTCACATCCTTCTCTCTCTCATCCTTCATCTATCGTCTCTTCTTTCTCCCCCTCATTCTTCATTTATCGTCTCTTCCTTCTCCCTCTCATCCTACTCCTCCCCCCCCCACCCTTCCATGTTCTCTTCACACCTCTTGTTTCACTTCCCACGTCCACACTGCTCGAGGCGTCGGAATCTCATTAACAGTAATCACTCAGCGGAAGAAAAAACATTTGCAAGAAACACGAGGTGGGAGGGCAGGTGACGAGCACTTCTGTGTCCCGTTCAATAGGCGATTTCTGCATTAGTGTAGATTTATTTTGATTACCGAGGAGGCAGGAGGAGGGAAGGACCACATTTGAGGCTAAAGATTACGTAGATACAGAAAGATACAGAGAAGAGACAGCCACCGATGAGGGAAATTAGCTGATACAACTGCTTCCTTGTATACGAACTTTAAGGCAAGCAGAATGTCAAATTAGGCAGCAGGAAAACAAGAAAAATAGCACAGTTATATAAAGCCTCTCTCAGCTTAGCAATATTGGGTAGTAGAGGAAAATGAGATGCAGAAGAGGTGAATTCTTAGGCGATCTGAGCTTAAGATTATTGAAGGTTAGGATAATGAAGGAGATGTGGCCTATTATCACTGGGTATTCTTATGATGGTACTCTTATTTTCTGTGTGTG